>NW_027254556.1:65000-75000 GCF_044704955.1 Pristiophorus japonicus | reverse complement strand
TTTGGGGATTGATACAGGACTATGGGGAGAGAGCGGGACAGTGGGATTAGTTTGGGGATTGATACAGGACTATGGGGAGAGAGCGGGGTAGCGGGATTAGTTTGGGGATTGATACAGGACTATGAGGAGAGAGCGGGACAGTGGGATTAGTTTGGGGATTGATACAGGATTATGGGGAGAGAGCGGGACAGTGGGATTAGTTTGGGGATTGATACAGGACTATGGGGAGAGAGCGGGGCAGTGGGATTAGTTTGGGGATTGATACAGGACTATGGGGAGAGAGCGGGGCAATGGGATTAGTTTGGGGATTGATACAGGACTATGGGGAGAGAGCGGGACAGTGGGATTAGTTTGGGGATTGATACAGGACTATGGGGAGAGAGCGGGACAGTGGGATTAGTTTGGGGATTGATACAGGACTATGGGGAGAGAGCGGGACAGTGGGATTAGTTTGGGGATTGATACAGGACTATGGGGAGAGAGTGGGACAGTGGGATTAGTTTGGGGATTGATACAGGACTATGGGGAGAGAGCGGGGCAGTGGGATTAGTTTGGGGATTGATACAGGACTATGGGGAGAGAGCGGGACAGTGGGATTAGTTTGGGGATTGATACAGGACTATGAGGAGAGAGCGGGACAGTGGGATTAGTTTGGGGATTGATACAGGACTATGGGGAGAGAGCGGGGCAGTGGGAATAGTTTGGAGATTGATACAGGACTATGGGGAGAGAGCGGGGCAGTGGGATTAGTTTGGGGATTGATACAGGACTATGGGGAGAGAGCGGGACAGTGGGGTTAGTTTGGGTGAAATTGAGCACCCATTTTACATGAGATGCGTGGTGACCATTTTACACCAGGACACGTGTCTGGGTGATCTGGTTTACCTGCCTGGGCTCGGGGCTTTGTGTATTGGTCCCAGTCTCTGGGTCCTTCATGTGTTTGAAGAGTTTGAAGTTGGTCACATCATTTTATTCTTTCAGGGCATTGATGGTAAACAGCTTCAATCCTGTGTATCTGTGAGGGGGCGACACAATCGTATTTATACCTTATTCGAACCAACAAAACTTGCTTCTCCATTTCCTGCCCTGCGAAGATATCCTCCCATCAAACACTCCCAGGGCAGGTACAGGGAGTTAGATACAGAGTAAAGCTCCCTCTACACTGTCCCATCAAACACTCCCAGGGCAGGTACATGGGGTTAGATACAGAGTAAAGCTCCCTCTACACTGTCCCATCAAACACTCCCAGGGCAGATACTCTTTTAAGCAGCTCACGTTAAATTCGAGAGTAGTCGGTCTCTGTAATCAATCTCCCAGTGTTAACATAAAATGGCGACCATTAACAAATGTAAAATGGATGACTGAAGATCGGTGTGTGCATTGTCACTGTGGTTCTGGGAGAGCTTCAGAGAGACACAGAGAGAGAGAGGGAAGGAGAAAAAAACAGATAAAGTGACAGACATACAGAGAGAGAGAGACAGAGAGGGAGAGGCACCGAGACAGGGAGAGAGAGACAGATAGAGAGAGACAGAGAGGAAGAGAGAGAGAGAGAGACAGAGATGGTCAGAGAGAGAAACACACAGGCAGAGAGTGAGAGACAGACAGGGAGCGAGAGAGAGAGATAGAGAGAGTCAGAGAGAGAGAGACAGAGACAGGGAGAGTCAGAGAGAGAGAGTGAGACAGAGAGAGAGAGAGAGACAGAGAGAGACAGACAGAGGAAGACAGAGTGAGTGAATGAGAGAGAGAGAGAGAGAGGCAGAGAGAGTGAGTGTGGCAGACAGAGAGAGAGAGGCAGAGAGTGTCAGAGAGAGGGGGAGAGAGACAGACAGAGAGAGAGAGGGATAGAGAGAGATAGGGAGAGAGAGAGAGAGAGAGATACAGAAATAGTGAGAGAGAGAGACAGAGAGAGAGAGAGAGGAGAACAGAGGGAGGGACAGAGAGAGAGAGAGACAGAGAGAGAGAGAGACAGAGAGAGAGAAAGAGATGAAAAGAGACAGGAGAGAGACACAGAGAGACAGAGAGAAACTCAGAGACACAAAAAGAGAGAGAGAGACAGAGAGAGCGGGAGGGAGTGAGAGAGAGGGATAGAGTGAGGGATAGAGAGGGAGACTGAGAGAGAGACAGAGAGAGAGAGACTGAGGGAGAGATACAGCGAGAGAGATAGAGAGTGAATGAGACACAGAGAGAGAGAGAGAGAGAGAGAGGGATAGAGAGAGAGTGATGGAGAGAGAGAGACAGAGAGAGAGACAGAGAGAGAGAGAGAGACAGAGAGAGAGAGACACAGAGAGACAGTGGAGGGGACAGAGAGAAAGAGAGAGATAGCAAGAGATGAAAAGAAACAGGAGAGCAAGAGACAGACACGCAGAGACACAGAAAGAGAGAGGGAGAGACAGAGAGGGAGAGTGATAGAGAGAGAGCGGGATAGGAAGGGAGACGGATGGAGAGAGAGGGGGAGAGTCAGAGAAAGAGAGGGAGAAACACAGAGGGAGAGAGACAGAGAGAGAGAGAGGGAGAAACACAGAGAGTGAGAGAGACAGATAGAGAGACAGAGATAGAGAGAGAGAGAGAGAGATAGAAACAGATAGAGAGAGAGACAAAGCAAGGCAATCAGAGAGAGAGACAGAGAGAGAGAAAGAGAGGAGATAGAGCGAGAGAGAGATGGAAAGAAACAGGAGAGAGAGTGGGAGAGAGACAGAGAGAGGCAGAGAGAGAAACACAGAGAGAGGGACAGAGAGAGAGAGAGAGTGACAGAGACAGAGAAAGAGAGAGAGACAGACAAAGTGACAGAGAGAAAGAGAGAGATGGAAAGGGACAGGAGAGTGGGAGAGAGGGATAGAGAGAGACAGGGAGAGAGAGACAGAGAGAGACAGAGAGAGAGAGAGAGAGAGAGACAGAGCGAAAGAGAGAGAAAGAGACAGAGCGAGAGAGAGAGACAGAGAGAACAAGACAGAGAGAGAGACAAAGCGAGAGAACGAGGCAGAGAGAGAGACAGAGAGAGTGAGTATGAGAGAGAGACAGAGAGAGACAGAGAGTGTCAGAGAGAGGTAGAGCGAAACAGACAGAGAGAAAGGGGGATAGAGAGTGATAGGGAGAGAGGGACAGAGAGAGAGAGACAGAGAGAGAGAGAGTGAGAGAGACAGTGAGAGAGAGAGTGAGAGAGACCTAGAGAGAGAGACAGAGAGAGACAGACAGAGAGAGAGAAAATGAGAGAGTGAGATAGACAGAGAGAGAGAGTTATATATCTAAAGAGAGAGAGGGAGACAGAGAGAGGAACTAAAGAGAGATTGAAAAATGCAGGAGAGAGAGGCAGAAAGAGACAGAGAGGGATAGAGAGAGAGGGGGATGGAGAGAGAGGGATAGGGAAAAAGAGGGAGAGAGACAGACAAAGAGAGAGAAACACAGGGAAAGAGAGAGAGAGAGAGAGAGAGAGAGATAGAGAGAGCAGGACAGAGAGAGAGAGAGGCACAGACAGAGAGCAAGAGAGAGAGAGGGAGATAGGGAGAAGGACAGAGAGAGGGAAAGAGAGGGAGAGAGAGAGCGAGAGAAACAGAGAGAGGGACAGAGAGAGAGAAAAAGAGAGAGAGAGAGATACAGAATGAGAGAGAGACAGTGAGAGAGAGCGTCAGAAAGAGGGCGAGACAGAGAGAGGGACAGAGTGAAAGAGAGGAAAAGAGAGAGAGAGAGTGAGAGAGACAGAGAGAGAGAGACAGTGAGAGAGAGCGAGAGGGAGAGAGATAGAGAGTGTGTATGTGTGTGTCTCTCTCTCTCTCTCTGTCTCTCTTTCTGTACAGATTCTGGGATTGATACAGGGCGCTGCGGAGAGAGCGGGGCAGTGGGATTAGTTTGGGGATTGATACAGGACTATGGGGAGAGAGCGGGGCAGTGGGATTAGTTTGGGGATTGATACAGGACTATGGGGAGAGAGCGGGACAGTGGGATTAGTTTGTGTGAGATTGAGCAGCCATTTTACGAGATGCGTGGTGACCATTTTATACCAAGTCTCTTGTTACAGAGTCCGAGAGACTGAGGGAGACAGGGAGAGACAGAGAGAGAGAGAGAGAGAGAGAGAGAGAGAGAGAGAGAGAGAGAGAGGAGAGAGAGAGAGAGATGGAGATAGAGAGGGAGAGAGAGACAGAGACAGAGCGAGAGAGAGAGAGAGAGAGAGAGAGAGAGAGAGACAGGTCATGAGACCGAGAGAGATAGAGAGAAAGACAGATAAGAGAGAAAGTGAGAAACAGAGAGAGAGAAAGACAGAGAGAGAAAGAGACAGAGAGAGACAGAGAGAGACAGAACGTGAGAGCGCGAGAGAGAGACAGGGATTGAGAGGCAGAGAGATAGAGAGACAGAGAGAGAGCGAGAGAGAGAGATAGTGTGTGAGAGTGCGAAAGCGAGACAGAGGTTGAGAGAGAGAGGGAGGAACAGAGAGAGAGAGAGGGAGGGAGAAAGAGGGAGGGATACAGTGTGAGAGAGAGAGCGAGACAGAGAGAGACGGAGAGAGATAGAGAGACGGAGAGAACAATAGAGAGAGAGCGGGAGAGAGAGAGGTAGAGAGAGAGGGAGAGAAACAGAGAGAGAGAGAAAGCGAGAGAGAGAGCGATGAAGCGATACAAATTGGGAGAGAGGGAGAGCGGGAGAGAGATAGAAAGAGAGATAGGGAGTGAATGAGAGAGAGAGAGACACAGAGAGAGAGGGACGGAGAAAAAGACAGAGAGAGATAGAGTGTCAGGGAGAGAGACAGAGAGAGGGAGAGCGTGGGGGGGACAGAGAGAAAAAAAGAGAGCAAGAGATGGAACGAAACAGGAGAGAGAGAGAGGGAGACAGAGAGCGAGAGTGATAGAGAGAGAGAGGGATAGGAAGAGAGACGGATGTTGAGAGGGGGGGAGAGAAAGAGAAAGAGAGGGAGAGAGACAGAGAGATTGAGAGACAGAGAGAGAGAGACAGATAGAGAGACAGAGATAGAGAGAGAGAGAAAGAGAGCGAGAGACAGAGAGATAGAAACAGATAGAGAGAGAGAGAGAGACAGAGCGAGGCTGTCAGAGAGAGAGAGACAGAGAGAGAGAAAGAGAGAGGGAGATAGAATGAGAGAGAGATGGAAAGAGACAGGAGAGAGAGAGGGAGAGAGACAGAGAGAGAAACACAGAGAGAGGGACATTGAGAGGGAGAGAGAGAGAGTGACAGAGACAGAGAAAGAGAGAGAGACAGACAGATAGAAAGACAGAGAGAAAGAGAGAGATGGAAAGAGACAGGAGAGTGGGAGAGAGGGATAGAGAGAGATAGGAAGAGAGAGACAGAGAGGGAGTGAGACAGAGAGAGAGAGAAGGAGAGAGACAGAGCGAGAGAGAGAGACAGAGAGAGAAGGAGAAAGACAGAGCGAGAGAGAGAGAGACAGAGAGAACAAGTCAGAGAGAGAGACAGAGCGAGAGAACGAGGCAGAGAGAGAGACAGAGAGAGTGAGTGTGACTGAGAGACAGAGAGAGACAGAGAGTGTCAGAGAGAGGTAGAGTGAAACAGACAGAGAGAAAGGGGGATAGAGAGAGATAGGGAGAGAGGGACAGAGAGAGAGAGACGACAGAAAGAGAGACAGATAGGTAGAGAGAGAGAGTGAGAGAGACAGTGAGAGAGAGAGATAGAGAGAGAGACAGAGAGATAGAGCGAGAGAGAGAAAGATGGAAAGAGACAGGAGAGAGACAGAGAGAAACTCAGAGACACAGAGAGAGAGAGAGAGACAGACAGAGAGAGAGAGAGAGAGAGCGAGAAACAGATAAAGAGAGAGAGAGAGAGAGAGAAAATGAGTGAGTGAGAGAAACAGAGAGACAGAGAGAGAGCAAGAAACGGAGAAAGAGAGAGAGAGAGACAGAGAGACAGAGAGTTAGAGACAGAGAGAGATAGACAGAGAGTGAGAAAATGAGAGAGTGAGAGAGATAGAGAGAGAGAGATAGAGACAGAGAGTTATATATATATATAGAGAGAGGTAGACAGAGAGAGGGACAGAGAGAAAGAGTGATGGAAAAATGCAGGAGAGAGAGACAGAGAGAGAAAGAGAGGGATAGAGAGAGAGGGTGATAGAGAGAGAGAGGGATAGGGAGAAAGAGGGAGAGAGACAGAAAGAGAGAGAGAAACACAGGGAAAGAGAGAGAGAGAGAGACAGAGAGATAGAGATTGTAGGACAGAGAGAGCGAGAGGCACAGAGAGAGAGAGGGAGATAGGTAGAAGGACAGAGAGAGGGAAAGAGAGAGGGAGAGAGAGAGAGAGAGAGCGAGAGGAACAGAGAGAGGGACAGAGAGAGAGAAAGCGAGAAAGAGAGATACAGAGTGAGAGAGTGAGACAGAGAGAGAGAGAGAGAGTCACAAATGGGGCGAGACAGAGAGAGGGACAGAGTGAAAGAGAGGAACAGAGAGAGTGAGAGAGACAGAGAGAGAGACAGTGAGAGAGAGCGAGAGGGAGAGAGAGAGAGTGTGTGTGTGTGTCTCTCTCTCTCTCTCTCTGTCTGTCTCACTTTCTGTATCGATTCTGGGATTGATACAGGAGTATGGGGAGAGAGCGGGTCAGTGGGATTAGTTTGGAGATTGATACAGGACTGTGGGGAGAGAGCGGGGCAGTGGGATTAGTTTGGAGATTGATACAGGACTATGGGGAGAGAGCGGGGCAGTGGGATTAGTTTGGGGATTGATACAGGACTATGGGGAGAGAGCGGGGTAGTGGGATTAGTTTGGGGATTGATACAGGACTATGGGGAGAGAGCGGGGCAGTGGGATTAGTTTGGGGATTGATACAGGACTATGGGGAGAGAGCGGGGCAGTGGGATTAGTTTGGGGATTGATACAGGACTATGGGGAGAGAGCGGGGCAGTGGGATTAGATTGGAGATTGATACAGGACTATGGGGAGAGAGCGGGGTAGTGGGATTAGTTTGGGGATTGATACAGGACTATGGGGAGAGAGCGGGGTAGTGGGATTAGTTTGGGGATTGATACAGGACTATGGGGAGAGAGCGGGGCAGTGGGATTAGTTTGGGGATTGATACAGGACTATGGGGAGAGAGCGGGGTAGTGGGATTAGTTTGGGGATTGATACAGGACTATGGGGAGAGAGCGGGGCAGTGGGATTAGTTTGGGGATTGATACAGGACGATGGGGAGACAGCGGGGCAGTGGGATTAGTTTGGGGATTGATACAGGACTATGGGGAGAGAGCGGGGCAGTGGGATTAGTTTGGGGATTGATACAGGACTATGGGGAGAGAGCGGGGCAGTGGGATTAGTTTGGGGATTGATACAGGACTATGGGGAGAGAGCGGGGCAGTGGGATTAGTTTGGGGATTGATACAGGACTATGGGGAGAGAGCGGGGCAGTGGGATTAGTTTGGGGATTGATACAGGACTATGGGGAGAGAGCGGGGCAGTGGGATCATTTTGGGGAATGATACAGGGCTATGGCGAGAGAGCGGGGCATTGGGATAAGTTTAGGGATTAATGCAGGGCTATGGGGAGAGAGCAGGGCAGTGGGATTAGTTTAGGGATTGATAGACATACAGACAGAGAGAGACAGAGAGGGAGAGACACTTAGACAGGGAGAGAGAGACTGAGAGAGAGACAGAGAGGAAGAGAGAGAGAGAGACAGATAGAGTCAGAGAGAGAGAGACAGAGAGACAGAGAGGGTCAGAGAGAGAGAGCGAGACACACACAGAGAGTGAGAGACAGAAAGGGAGAGAGAGAGAGAGAGACAGAGAGAGTGAGTGTGACAGAGAGAGAGAGAGAGAGGCAGAGAGTGTCAGAGAGAGGGGGAGAGAGACAGACTGACAGAGAGAGAGGGATAGAGAGAGATAGGGAGAGTGAGAGAGAGAGAGAGACAGAAATAGTGAGAGAGACAGAGAGAGAGAGTGGGGAACAGAGGGAGGGACAGAGAGAGAGAGACAGTGAGAGAGAAAGAGAGACCGAGAGAGAGAAAGATATGAAAAGAGACAGGAGAGAGATACAGAGAGACAGAGAGAAACTCAGAGACACAGAGAGAGAGAGACAGAGAGAGAGAGAGGGAGTAAGAGAGAGGGATAGAGAGAGAGGGATAGAGAGAGAGACAGAGAGAGAGATAGACAGAGAGACAGAGAGAGAGAGACAGAGAGAGAGACAGAGAGCGAGAGAGAGGGAGATCGGCAGACAGACAGAGAAACATATGGAGAGAGACGGAGAGAGAGAGACAGAGAGCGAGAGAGAGAGAAAGAGAGAGGGAGATAGGCAGACAGAAAGAGATGTGTAGAGAGAGAGAGAGAGAGCAGGCAAGAGAGAGAGAGACAGAGTTTGAGAGACAGAGAGAGAGAGACAGACAGCGTAAGAGAGAGAGATACAGAGTGAGAGAGACAGAGAGAGAGAGACAGAGACACAGCGAGAGATTGATAGAGAGAGAGTGAAGGACAAGTTAAAGACGGGAGAGATAGGATCGACAGAGAGAGAGCGCAAGAGAGACAGGAATAGAGAGAGAGAGGGAGAAACAGAGAGAGAGAGACAGAAAGAGAGGGAGACGGAGAGAGAGAGAGAGACAGATAGAGAGAGACAAAGAGAGAGACAGATAGAGAGAGACACAGAGAAAAAATGTCAGAGAGAGACAGGGATTGATAGAGAGAGAGATATTGACAGAGAGAGAGATTGATAGAGAGAGATTGATAGCGAGAGAGGGAAAGACAGAGATAAAGTCAGGGAGAGATACAGAGATAGCGAGAGACAGAGAGAGAGAAAGAGACAGAAAGAGAGGGTGACAGAGAGGGGGAGAGAATGACAGAGAAACAGGGATTGATAGAGAGAGAGACATTGACAGAGAGAGAGATAGATAGTGTGGGATAGACAGAGTTAAAGACAGGGAGAGATAGAGTGAGAGAGGGAGAGCGAGAGAGAGAGAGAGACAGAGAATGAGAGACAGAGAGAGAAAGACAGAGAGCTGGAGAGACAGAAATAGAGATAGAGAGAGAGAAACACAGAAATAGAGATAGAGAGAGAGAAACACAGTGAGAGAGAGAGAAAGAGAGGGTGACAGAGAGAGAGAGAGAGAGACAGAGAGACAGTGAGAGAGAGACAGAAGGAGATAGTCAGAGAGAGACAGAGATTGTTAGAGAGAGAGAGAAGCACAGACAGAGAGAGAGAGCGAGAGGGGAAAAGACAGAGACAGACAGGGAGAGACAGAAAGACCAAGAGAGTGACAGAGAGAGAGAGAGGGAGCGAGAGACAGGTACACAGAGAGAGAGAGAGACAGACAGACAGAACGAGTGAGACAGAGAGAGAGAGTGAGATAGAAAGAGACAGACAGAGAGCTAGAGACAGAGGGAGGGAGACAGAGACAGAGAGACAGAGAGAGCGATAGAGTGAGACAGAGAGACAGAGAGAGAGAGAGAGACAGAGAGAGACAGAGAGAGCGATAGAGTGAGACAGAGAGACAGAGAGAGAGAGAGAGACAGAGAGAGACAGAGAGAGAGCTCGTTTGGAGATTGATACAGGGCTATGGGGAGAGAGCGGGGCAGTGGGATTAGTTTGGGGATTGATACAGGACTATGGGGAGAGAGCGGGGCAGTGGGATTAGTTTGAGGATTGATACAGGACTATGGGGAGAGAGCGGGGCAGTGGGATTAGTTTGAGGATTGATACAGGACTATGGGGAGAGAGCAGGGCAGTGGGATTAGTTTGGGAGATTGATACAGGACTATGGGGAGATAGCGGGGCAGTGGGATTAGTTTGGGGATTGATACAGGACTATGGGGAGAGAGCGGGGCAGTGGGATTAGTTTGGGGATTGATACAGGACTATGGGGAGAGAGCGGGTCAGTGGGATTAGTTTGGGGATTGATACAGGACTATGGGGAGAGAGCGGGGCAGTGGGATTAGTTTGGGGATTGATACAGGACTATGGGGAGAGAGCGGGGCAGTGGGATTAGTTTGCGGATTGATACAGGACTATGGGGAGAGAGCGGGGCAGTGGGATTAGTTTGGGGATTGATAGACATACAGAGAGAGACAGAGAGG
>NW_027254556.1:57500-60000 GCF_044704955.1 Pristiophorus japonicus | reverse complement strand
AAAGAGAGAGAGAGAGAGAGAGAGACAGAGAGATAGAGATTGTAGGACAGAGAGAGAGAGAGGCACAGAGAGAGAGAGGGGGATAGGTAGAAGGACAGAGAGAGGGAAAGAGAGAGGGAGAGAGAGAGAGAGAGAGAGCGAGAGGAACAGAGAGAAGGACAGAGAGAGAGAAAGAGCGAGAAAGAGAGATACAGAGAGAGAGAGAGACAGAGAGAGAGAGAGTGCGTCACAAATAGGGCGAGACAGAGAGAGGGACAGAGTGAAAGACAGGAACAGAGAGAGTGAGAGAGACAGAGAGAGAGACAGTGAGAGAGAGCGAGAGGGAGAGAGAGAGTGTGTGTGTGTGTGTGTCTCTCTCTCTCTCTCTGTCTGTCTCACTTTCTGTATCGATTCTGGGATTGATACAGGACTATGGGGAGAGAGCGGGTCAGTGGGATTAGTTTGGGGATTGATACAGGACTATGGGGAGAGAGCGGGGCAGTGGGATTAGTTTGGGGATTGATACAGGACTATGGGGAGAGAGCGGGGCAGTGGGATTAGTTTGGGGATTGATACAGGACGATGGGGAGAGAGCGGGGCAGTGGGATTAGTTTGGGGATTGATACAGGACTATGGGGAGAGAGCGGGGCAGTGGGATTAGTTTGGGGATTGATACAGGACTATGGGGAGAGAGCGGGGCAGTGGGATTAGTTTGGAGATTGATACAGGACTATGGGGAGAGAGCGGGGCAGTGGGATTAGTTTGGGGATTGATACAGGACTATGGGGAGAGAGCGGGGCAGTGGGATTAGTTTGGGGATTGATACAGGACTATGGGGAGAGAGCGGGGCAGTGGGATTAGTTTGGGGATTGATACAGGGCTATGGGGAGAGAGCGGGGCAGTGGGATTAGTTTGGGGATTGATACAGGACTATGGGGAGAGAGCGGGGCAGTGGGACTAGTTTGGGGATTGATACAGGACTATAGGGAGAGAGCGGGGCAGTGGGATTAGTTTCGGGATTGATAGACATACAAAGAGAGACAGAGAGGGAGAGACACTTGGACAGGGAGAGAGAGACTGAGAGAGAGACAGAGAGGAAGAGAGAGAGAGAAACAGATAGAGTCAGAGAGAGAGAGACAGAGAGACAGAGAGGGTCAGAGAGAGAGAGCGAGACACACACAGAGAGTGAGAGACAGAAAGGGAGAGAGAGAGAGAGAGACAGAGAGAGTCAGTGAGAGAAAGAAAGACAGAGAGAGAGAGAGAGAGAGAGACAGAGAGAGTGAGTGTGACAGAGAGAGAGAGAGAGGCAGAGAGTGTCAGAGAGAGGGGGAGAGAGACAGACAGAGAGAGAGGGATAGAGAGAGATAGGGAGAGTGAGAGAGAGAGAGACAGAAATAGTGAGAGAGACAGAGAAAGAGAGCGGGGAACAGAGGGAGGGACAGAGAGAGAGAGACAGTGAGAGAGAAAGAGAGACCGAGAGAGAAAGAGATGGAAAGAGACAGGAGAGAGATACAGAGAGACAGAGTGAAACTCAGAGACACAGAGAGAGAGAGACAGAGAGAGAGAGAGAGGGAGTGAGAGAGAGGGATAGAGAGATGGATAGAGAGAGAGACAGAGAGAGAGAGAGACAGAGAGACAGAGATAGGGAGTGAATGAGACAGAGAGAGAGAGAGACAGACAGAGAGAAAGACAGAGAGAGATAGAGAGACAGAGAGAGAGAGACCGTGGGGGCGACAGAGAGAAAGAAAGAGAGAGCAAGAGATGGAAAGAAACAGGAGAGAGAGAGAGGGAGACAGAGAGCGAGAGTGATAGAGAGAGAGAGGGATAGGAAGAGAGACGGATGTTGAGAGAGGGGGAGAGACAGAGAAAGAGAGGGAGAAACACAGAGAGAGGGAGAGAGACAGAGAGAGAGAGAGGGAGAAACAGAGAGAGAGAGACAGAGATAGAGAGAGAGAGAAAGAGAGCGAGAGACAGAGAGATAGAAACAGATTGAGAGAGAGAGAGACAGAGCGAGGCTGTCAGAGAGAGAGAGACAGAGAGAGAGAAAGAGAGAGGGAGATAGAATGAGATAGAGATGGAAAGAGACAGGAGAGAGAGAGGGAGAGAGACAGAGAGAGAAACACAGAGAGAGGGACAGAGAGAGGGAGAGAGAGAGAGTGACAGAGACAGAGAAAGAGAGAGAGACAGACAGATAGAGAGACAGAGAGAGATGGAAAGAGACAGGAGAGTGGGAGAGAGGGCTAGAGAGAGATAGGAAGAGAGAGACAGAGAGGGAATGAGACAGAGAGAGAGAGAAGGAGAGAGACAGAGCGAGAGAGAGAGACAGAGAGAGAAGGAGAAAGACAGAGCGAGAGAGAGAGACAGAGAGAACAAGTCAGAGAGAGAGACAGAGCGAGAGAACGAGGCAGAGAGAGAGACAGAGAGAGTGAGTGTGACTGAGAGACAGAGAGTGTCAGAGAGAGGTAGAGTGAAACAGACAGACAGAAAGGGGGATAGAGAGAGATAGGGAGAGAAGGACAGA
>NW_027254556.1:45000-55000 GCF_044704955.1 Pristiophorus japonicus | reverse complement strand
GAAAGAGAAATAGATGGATAGAAATTGAGAGCGAGGGAGAGAGTGAGGGAGCAAGATGGAGAGAGGGAGAGAGACAGGGAGACTGAAAGAGAGAGCGAGAGAGAGAGGAACAGAGATACAGAGAGGGAGAGAGACAGGGAGACTGAAAGAGCGAGCGAGAGAGAGAGGAACAGAGATCCAGAGAGGGAGAGAGACAGGGACCCGGAAACAGAGAGCGAGAGAGAGAGAGAGGAACAGACAGAGAGAGAGACTGACAGAGAGAAAGCGAGAGGGACAGAGAGAATTGGGCATTTAATCTCCCTCCACACTGTCCCATCAAACCTCCCTGGGCAGGTACAGGGGGTTAGATACAGAGTCCCTCTCTCTCGCTCTCTCGTTCAGTCTCCCTGTCTCTCTGTCAGTCTCACTCTCTGTCGGTTCCCCTCTCACTCTCGCTCGCTACACTGTCCCATCAAACACTCCCAGGGCAGGTACAGGGGGTTAGATACAGAGTAAAGCTCCCTCTACACTGTCCCATCAAACACTCCCAGGGCAGGTACAGGGGGTTAGATACAGAGTAAATCTCCCTCTACACTGTCCCATCAAACACTCCCAGGGCAGGTACACCTTTAAGCAGCTGACGTTAAATTAGAGAGTAGTCGGTCTCTGTAATCAATCTCCCAGTGTTAACATCAAATGGTGACCATTAACAAATGTGAAATGAATGACTGAAGATCGGTGTGTGCATTGTCACTGTGGTTCTGGGAGAGTTTCAGAGAGACAGAGAGAGAGAGAGGGAGTGATATACAGAGAGTGAGACAGACAGAGAGACAGAGAGACAGAGAGGGAGAGAGCGGGGCAGTGGGATTAGTTTGGGGATTGATACAGGACTATGGGGAGAGAGCGGGGCAGTGGGATTAGTTTGGGGATTGATACAGGACTATAGGGAGTGAGCGGGGCAGTGGGATTAGTTTGGGGATTGATACAGGACTATGGGGAGAGAGCGGGTCAGTGGGATTAGTTTGGGGATTGATACAGGACTATGGGGAGAGAGCGGGGCACTGGGATTAGTTTGGGGATTGATACAGGACTATGGGGAGAGAGCGGGGCAGTGGGATTAGTTTGGAGATTGATACAGGACTATGGGGAGAGAGCGGGGCACTGGGATTAGTTTGGGGATTGATACAGGACTATGGGGAGAGAGCGGGGCAGTGGGATTAGTTTGGGGATTGATACAGGACTATGGGCAGAGAGCGGGACAGTGGGATTAGTTTGGGGATTGATACAGGGCTATGGGGAGAGAGCGGGGCAGTGGGATTAGTTTGGGGATTGATACAGGACTATGGAGAGAGAGCGGGGCAGTGGGATTAGTTTGGGGATTGATACAGGACTATGGGGAGAGAGCGGGGCAGTGGGATTAGTTTGGGGATTGATACAGGACTATGAGGAGAGAGCGGGGCAGTGGGATTAGTTTGCGATTGATACAGGACTATGGGGAGAGAGCGGGGCAGTGGGATTAATTTGGGGATTGATACAGGACTATGGGGAGAGAGCGGGGCAGTGGGATTAGTTTGCGATTGATACAGGACTATGGGGAGAGAGCGGGGCAGTGGGATTAGTTTGGGGATTGATACAGGACTATGGGGAGAGAGCGGGGCACTGGGATTAGTTTGGGGATTGATACAGGACTATGGGGAGAGAGCGGGGCAGTGGGATTAGTTTGGGGATTGATACAGGACTATGGGGAGAGAGCTGGACAGTGGGATTAGTTTGGGGATTGATACAGGGCTATGGGGAGAGAGCGGGGCAGTGGGATCAGTTTGGGGATTGATACAGGACTATGGGGAGAGAGCTGGACAGTGGGATTAGTTTGGGGATTGATACAGGGCTATGGGGAGAGAGCGGGGCAGTGGGATTAGTTTGGAGATTGATACAGGACTATGGGGAGAGAGCGGGGCAGTGGGATTAGTTTGGGGATTGATACAGGACTATGGGGAGAGAGCGGGGCAGTGGGATTAGTTTGGGGATTGAAACAGGACTATAGGGAGAGAGCGGAACAGTGGGATTAGTTTGGAGATTGATACAAGGCTATGGGGAGAGAGTGGGGCAGTGAGATTAGTTTGGAGATTGATACAGGACTATGGGGAGAGAGCAGGGCAGTGGGATTAGTTTGGGGATTGATACAGGACTATGGGGAGAGAGCGGGGCAGTGGGATTAGTTTGGGAGATTGATACAGGACTATGGGGAGAGAGCAGGGCAGTGGGATTAGTTTGGGGATTGATACAGGACTATGGAGAGAGAGCGGGGCAGTGGGATTAGTTTGGGGATTGGAACAGGACTATGGGGAGAGAGCGGGGCAGTGGGATTAGTTTGGGGATTGATACAGGACTATGGAGAGAGAGTGGGGCAGTGGGATTAGTTTGGGGAGTGATACAGGACTATGGGGAGAGAGCGGGTAGTGGGATTAGTTTGGGGATTGATACAGGACTATGGGGAGAGAGCGGGGCAGTGGGATTCGTTTGGGGATTGATACAGGACTATAGGGAGAGAGCGGGGCAGTGGGATTAGTTTGGAGATTGAAACAGGACGATGAGGAGAGAGCGGGGCAGTGGGATTAGTTTGGAGATTGATACAGGACTATGGGGAGAGAGTGGGGCAGTGGGATTAGTTTGGGATTGATACAGGACTATGGGGAGAGAGCGGGGCAGTGGGATTACTTTGTGGATTGATACAGGACTATTGGGAGAGAGCGGGGCAGTGGGATTAGTTTGGAGATTGATACAGGACTATGGGGAGAGAGCGGGGCAGTGGGATTAGTTTGGAGATTGATACAGGACTATGGGGAGAGAGCGGGGCAGTGGGATTAGTTTGGGGATTGATAGAAGGCTATGGGGAGAGAGCGGGGCAGTTGGGATTAGTTTTGGGATTGATACAGGACTATGGGAGAGAGCGGGGCAGTGGGATTAGTTTGGGGATTGATACAGGACTATGGGGAGAAAATGGGGCAGTGGGATTACTTTGTGGATTGATACAGGACTATGGGGAGAGAGCGGGACAGTGGGATTAGTTTGGGGATTGATACAGGACTATGGGGAGAGAGCGGGGCAGTGGGATTAGTTTGGAGATTGATACAGGACTATGGGGAGAGAGCGGGACAGTGGGATTAGTTTGGGGATTGATACAGGACTATGGAGAGAGAGCGGGGCAGTGGGATTAGTTTGGGGATTGATACAGGACTATGGGGAGAGAGCGGGGCAGTGGGATTAGTTTGGGGATTCATACAGGACTATGGGGAGAGAGCAGGGCAGTGGGATTAGTTTGGAGATTGATACAGGGCTATGGGGAGAGAGCGGGGCAGTGGGATTAGTTTGGGGATTGATACGGGACTGTGGGGAGAGAGCGGGGCAGTGGGATTAGTTTGGAGATTGATACAGGGCTATGGGGAGAGAGCGGGGCAGTGGGATTAGTTTGGGGATTGATACAGGACTGTGGGGAGAGAGCGGGGCAGTGGGATTAGTTTGGGGATTGATACAGGGCTATGGGGAGAGAGTGGGGCAGTGGGATTAGTTTGGAGATTGATACAGGACTGTGGGGAGAGAGCGGGGCAGTGGGATTAGTTTGGAGATTGATACAGGGCTATGGGGAGAGAGCGGGGCAGTGGGATTAGTTTGGAGATTGATACAGGACTATGGGGAGAGAGCGGGACAGTGGGATTAGTTTGTGTGAGATTGAGCAGCCATTTTACGAGATGCGTGGTGACCATTTTATACCAAGTCTCTTGTTTCAGAGTCCGAGAGACTGAGGGAGACAGGGAGAGACAGAGAGAGAGAGACAGAGAGAGAGAGACGGAGATAGAGAGGGAGAGAGAGAGAGAGACAGAGAGAGAGAGAGAGGAGAGAGAGAGAGAGATGGAGATAGAGATGGAGAGAGAGACAGAGACAGAGCGAGAGAGAGAGAGAGAGAGAGACAGGTCATGAGACCGAGAGAGATAGAGAGAAAGACAGATAAGAGAGAAAGTGAGAAACAGAGAGAGAGAAAGACAGAGAGAGAAAGAGACAGAGAGAGACAGAGAGAGAGACAGAACGTGAGAGCGTGAGAGAGAGACAGGGATTGAGAGGCAGAGAGATAGAGAGACAGAGAGAGAGCGAGAGAGAGAGATAGTGTGAGAGAGTGCGAAAGCGAGACAGAGATTGAGAGAGAGAGGGAGGAACAGAGAGAGAGAGAGGGAGGGAGAAAGAGGGAGGGATACAGTGTGAGAGAGAGAGCGAGACAGAGAGAGACGGAGAGAGATAGAGAGACGGAGAGAACAATAGAGAGAGAGCGGGAGAGAGAGAGGTAGAGAGAGAGGGAGAGAAACAGAGAGAGAGAGAAAGCGAGAGAGAGAGCGATGAAGCGATACAGAGTGGGAGAGAGGGAGAGAGACAGAATGGGAGAGATAGAGAGAGAGAGAGAGAGGGAGAGTGGGAGAGGGAGATAGAGGGAGTGAGACAGAGAGACAAACAGAGAGGTGCTCTCTCCAAATGTAATGAACTATAAGACCGCAGGTAACTAACTAACAAAACGGATCAGATAATGAGGGGCTCGACAAGGTGGATGCAGAGAGGATGTTCCCACTGATGGGGGAGACTGGAACTAGGGGGCATGGTCTTAGAATAAGGGGCCGCCCATTTAAAACTGAGATGAGGAGGAATTTCTTCTCTCGGAGGGTTGTAAATCTGTGGAACTCGCTGCCTCAGAGAGCTGTGGAAGCCGGGACATTGAATATATTTAAGACAGAGATAGACAGTCCCTTAACCGATAAGGGATAAGGGTTTATAGGGAACGGGCAGGGAAGTGGAGCTGAGTCCATGATCGGATCAGACATGATCGTATTAAATGGTGGAGCAGGCTCGAGGGGCCATATGGCCTACTCCTGCTCCTATTTCATATGTTCTTATCTCCGTATCTAACCCCGTGCTGTACCTGCCCTGGGAGTGTTTGATGGGACAGTGCAGAGGGAGCTTTACTCTGTATCTAACCTCCTGTACCTGCCCTGGGAGTGTTTGCTGGGACAGTGTAGAGGGAGCTTTACTCTGTATCTAACCCCCTGTACCTGCCCTGGGAGAGTTTGATGACACAGTGTAGAGGGAGCTTTACTCTGTATCTAACCCCCTGTACCTGCCCTGGGAGTGTTTGATGGGACAGTGTAGAGGGAGCTTTACTCTGTATCTAACCCTCTGTACCTGCCCTGGGAGAGTTTGATGGACAGTGTAGAGGGAGATTATCTCTGTATCTAACCCCCTGTACCTGCCCTGGGAGTGTTTGATGGGACAGTGTAGAGGGAGCTTTACTCTGTATCTAACCCCCTGTACCTGCCCTGGGAGTGTTTGATGGGACAGTGTAGAGGGAGCTTTACTCTGTATCTAACCCCCTGTACCTGCCCTGGGAGTGTTTGATGGGACAGTGTAGAGGGAGCTTTACTCTGTATCTAACCCCCTGTACCTGCCCTGGGAGTGTTTGATGGGACAGTGTAGAGGGAGCTTTACTCTGTATCTAACCCCCTGTACCTGCCCTGGGAGTGTTTGATGGGGACAGTGTAGAGGGAGCTTTACTCTGTATCTAACCCCCTGTACCTGCCCTGGGAGTGTTTGATGGGACAGTGCAGAGGGAGCTTTACTCTGTATCTAACCCCCTGTACCTGCCCTGGGAGTGTTTGATGGACAGTGTAGAGGGAGCTTTACTCTGTATCTAACCCCCTGTACCTGCCCTGGGAGTGTTTGATGGACAGTGTAGAGGGAGCTTTACTCTGTAACTAACCCCCTGACCCTGCCCTGGGAGTGTTTGATGGACAGTGTAGAGGGAGATTATCTCTGTATCTATCCCGTGCTGGAGGGACAGACGGT
This sequence comes from Pristiophorus japonicus, assembly GCF_044704955.1. Taxonomy (NCBI): domain Eukaryota; kingdom Metazoa; phylum Chordata; class Chondrichthyes; family Pristiophoridae; genus Pristiophorus; species Pristiophorus japonicus. The sequence goes on along the minus strand of NW_027254556.1, from coordinate 49,138 downwards.
GAGACAGAGATTTATATATATTTAGAAATCTCTCTCTCTCTCACTGCCCCGCTCCCTCCCCATAGCCCAGTATCAATCCCAAACTCTCATTCTGTGATTGAAAGCTTTCTGTGATCTATTGATGCCCTTTCCATTTTCTCTGATGCTGCCACTGCATTTCTTTGCCCCCTTTCCTCTCCTGTCGCACCCACTGACTTTGCACTGATCCGGTCCCCGCTTTAATTGGGCCTGTTCACAATTATCGGTGCACAACCATAATGTGCAGTGTTGGGGCGGCCTCGCTTTAAGGGCGCTTCCAGGTTGTCGCGGAAGCCGGGGGAGCCGGAGCGGAATGACGCAATGACGCTGGGTCGAGGCCGGAAGTAGGTGGGCAGGCAGCAGTGGCGATTGGTCGGCCCGGCTGTCCATCAGCCCCGGCCAGTGGGCGGGTTGCTGCCCCACGTGGGCGCGCTCACTATTGGCTGAGTGGGCTGTCCATCAGGCAGAGGGGCTGCTGCCATTGGCTGAGCCGCTGGAGGCGCTGTACAGCTCCCCCTATCGGGCCTGGCGGGGTATTGCAGCACTTCCCACACTTTGTGTTGGCTCTTCGACTGGAAGAGGCCTCACCAACCCAACAGAGAGAGAGAGAGAGAGATAGAGAGAGAGAGAGACAGAGAGAGAGAGTGACAGGGAGAGAGAGGGATAGGAAGAGAGACGGATGGAGAGAGAGGGGGAGAGACAGAGAGAGAGAGAGGGAGAAACACAGAGAGAGAGAGAGAGGGAGAAACACAGAGAGAGAGAGAGATAGACAGATAGAGAGACAGAGATAGCGAGAGAGAGAAAGAGAGCGAGAGACAGAGAGATAGAAACGGATAGAGAGAGAGAGACAGAGAGAGAGAAAGAGAGCGAGAGGGAGATGGAGCGAGAGAGAGATGGAAAGAGACAGGAGAGAGAGAGGGAGACAGATAGAGACAGAGAGAGAAACACAGAGAGGGGGACAGAGAGAGGGAGAGGAATAGAGAGAGAAAGGGATACAGAGAGTGAGAGAGAGGGATAGAAAGAGAGACCGAGAGAGAGAGAGAGTGACAGAGACAGAGAAAGAGAGAGAGACAGACAGAGAGAAAGACAGAGAGAGAGAGAGGGATAGAGATAGGGAGAGAGAGAGACACAGGGAGAGAGAGAGAGAGAGCGATACAGAGTGAGAGAGAGAAAGAGACAGTTGGTGAGAGAGATAGAGAGAGAGAGATAGATGGGAACAGAGGGAGGGACAGAGAGAGAGAGACAGAGAGAGAGACAGAGAGCGAGAGAGAGAGGGAGAGAGCGAGAGAGAGAGAGACAGAGAGCGAGAGAGACAGAGAGCGAGGGAGAGAGATCCAGAGACAGAGAGAAAGACAGAGAGAGAGAGCGAAAGACACAGAGAGAGAGCGAAAGAAAGAGAGACTGATAGACAGAGAGAGAGAGAGAGAGAGAGAGAGCGAGAGAGAGACAGAGAGCGAGAGAGAGAGAAAGAGAGAGGGAGACAGAGAGAGAGTGAGACAGAGAGAGAGAGAGAGAGAGACAGAGAGTGAGAGACAGAGAGAGAGAAAGACAGAGAGAGAGAGAGACAGAAATAGAGAAAGAGAGAGAGAGAGAAACACAGAGAGAGTGAGAGAGAGGGACAGAAAGAGAGGGTAACACAGAGATAGAGAGAGACAGCGAGAGAGAGATAGAGAAAGAGAGACAGAGAGAGAGACAGAGAGAGAGAATGACAGAGAGAGACAGAGATTGATAGAGAGAGATTGATGGAGAGAGAGAGATTGATAGAGAGAGAGATTGATAGAGAGAGGGAAAGACAGAAATAAAGACAGGGAGATATACAGAGAAATAGAGGGAGAGACAGAGTAAGAGGGAGAGAGAGAGAGACAGAAAAACTGAGAGGGAAAGATAGAGAGAAACAGAGACCATGGGAGAGAGAGAGAGATGGGCGGAAAGACAGAGAGAGACAGAGAGAGAGAGAGAGAGAGACAGAGCGAGACAGAGAGAGAGAGCGAGTTAGAGGGGAAGAGAGACAGAGAGAGAGAGAGAGAGAGACAGAGAAATAGAGAGAGAGAGAGAAACAGAGACGAGAGAGAGAGAGGGAGAAAGACACAGAAAGACAGAGAGAGACAGAGATAGGCAGACAGACAGAGCGAGAGAGAGAGACGGAGAGAGAGAGAGACAGAGATTGTGGGAGAGAGAGATAGAGAGAGAGAGACTCAGAGAAAGAGGGTGAGAGAGACAGAGGCAGAGAGAGAGAGAGAAAGAGGCAGAGAGATAAAGGCAGAGAGAGACAAACAGAAAGAGAGAGCGACAGAGAGAGAGACAGAGGCAGAGAGAGAGATAGAGACAGAGATAGAGAGAGTGAGGGAAAGACGGAGATAAAGTCAGAGAGAGACACAGAGAGAGAGAAAGAATCAGAGCGAGAGGGGGAGAGAGAGACAGAGAGACAGAGAGAGGGGGAACGATAGAGAGAGAGAGAAACAGAGACTGAGAGAGAGAAAGATAGAGAGAGGGGCGGAAAGACACAGAAAGACAGAGAGAGACAGAGAGAGAGACAGAGCGAGACACAGAGAAACAGAGAGAGAGCGAGACAGAGGGGAAGACAGAGAAAGACAGAGAGATAGAGAGCGAGAGAGAGAGAGCGAGGGAAAGAGACAGAGAGAGCGAGAGAGAGAGAGAGAGCGAGAGAGCTAGAAACAGACAGAGAGAAATAGAGATATATAGAGAGGGAAAGAGATAGACAGAGAGAGAAAGAGATAGAGACAGAGAGTGAGAGAGCGAGAGAGAGAGGCAGAGAGAGAGAGAGAGAGAGAGAGAGGGAGACACAAATAGAGAGAGAGACAGAGCGTGAGAGAGACAGGGAGATAGAGAGAGATCGACAGACAGAGAGAAAGACAGAGATAGGCAGACAGGCAGAGCGAGAGAGCGACACAAAGAGAGAGAGACAGACAGCGGGGGAGAGAGAGACAGAGAGAGAGACAGAGAGAGAGTGACAGAGAGCGAACGAGCGAGGGAGAGAGAGGTAGAGACAGAGAGGGAGACAGACAGAGATAGAGATAGAGACAGAGAGCGAGAGAGAGTGAGAGCAACAGAGAGTGAGAGAAAGAGACAGAAATAGAGATGGAGAGAGAGAGACAGAGAGAGAGGGAGACAGAGAGAGAGAGAAAGAGAGAGAGAGAGAATGCGAGAGAGACAGAGTGGGAGAGAGACAGATAGACAGAGAGAGAGGGAAAGATAGAGAGAGAGAGAAAGAGAGACGGAGAGAGAGAGATAGATAGAAAGAGAGAGAGAGAGAGGGGGAATGACAGAGAAAGACAGGGAGGGACAGAGAGAGAGTTAGACAGAGAGAGTGAGAGAGTGAGGCAGAGCAAGAGAGAGATAGAGAGAGACAGAGACAGAGAGAGACAGGGAGACAGAGGGGAAGACAGAGAAAGACAGAGAGACAAAGAGATTGAGAGAGAAAGACAGAGAGAGAGACAGAGAGTCATAGAGAGAGAGAGAGCTAGAAACAGATAGAGAGAGAGTGATATATAGAGAGGGAAAGAGATACAGACAGAGAGAGAGACCAGGAGAGACAGTGCGAGAGAGAGAGAGAGAAAGATAGAGATAGACACAGATAGAGAGTGATAGAGAGACAGAGATATATAGAGAGACAGAGAGGCACAGATAGAGAGAGACATAGAGAGAGTGAGAGAGAGATGGAGAGAGAGAGAGAGAGAGAGACAGAGATAGATAGAGAGAGAGAGAGACAGAGAGAGAGACAGAGAGAGAGAGACAGTTAGAGAGAGACAGAGAGAGAGAGAAAGAAAGACAGAGAGAGAGACACTGAGAGAGGGAGTCAGAGACAGAGAGAGATAGAGACAGAGAGAGAGAGAGAGACAGCGTGTGAGAGAGAGAGAGATACAGAGTGAGAGAGAGAGAGAGAGAGACAGAGAGAAACAGAGACAGAGTGAGAGATAGCACGAGAGGGAAAGGGAGAGACACAGTGTGAGAGAGAAAGAGACAGAGAGACAGAGTGACAGAGAGAGAGATAGAGATAGGCAGACAGATAGAGATAGAGACAGAGAGAGACAGAGAGACAGAGAGAGACACAGAGAAATATACGGAGTGAGACAGAGAAAAATACAGAGCGAGAGAGAGA
>NW_027254556.1:7500-40000 GCF_044704955.1 Pristiophorus japonicus | reverse complement strand
GAGAGAGATAGAGAGACAGAGAGAGAGACAGAGAGAGAGAGAGCGTGAGGGGGACAGAGAATAAGAAAGAGAGAGCAAGAGATGGAAAGAAACAGGAGAGAGAGAGAGAGGGAGACAGAGAGAGAGAGAGAGAGAAAGTGAGAGGGAGAGAGACAGAGAGAGAGAGAGGGAGAAACAGAGAGAGAGAGACAGATAGAGAGACAGAGATAGAGAGAGAGAGAAAGAGAGCGAGAGACAGAGAGATAGAAACAGATAGAGAGAGAGAGAGACAGAGCGAGGCTGTCAGAGAGAGAGAGACAGAGAGAGAGAAAGAGAGAGGGAGATAGAATGAGAGAGAGATGGAAAGAGACAGGAGAGAGAGAGAGTGAGAGAGACAGAGAGAGAAACACAGAGAGAGGGAGAGAGAGAGAGTGACAGAGACAGAGAAAGAGAGAGAGACAGACAGATAGAGAGACAGAGAGAGATGGAAAGAGACAGGAGAGTGGGAGAGAGGGATAGAGAGAGATAGGAAGAGAGACAGAGAGGGAGTGAGACAGAGAGAGAGAGAGAGACAGAGAGAGAAGGAGAAAGACAGAGCGAGAGAGAGAGACAGAGAGAGAGACAGAGAGAGTGAGTGTGACTGAGAGGCAGAGCGAGACAGAGAGTGTCAGAGAGAAGTAGAGTGAAACAGACAGAGAGAAAGGGGGATAGAGAGAGATAGGGAGAGAGGGACAGAGAGAGAGAGACGACAGAAAGAGAGACAGATAGATAGAGAGAGAGAGTGAGAGAGAGAGATAGAGAGAGAGACAGAGCGAGAGAGAGAAAGATGGAAAGAGACAGGGGAGAGACAGAGAGAGAAACTCAGAGACACAGAGAGAGAGAGAGACAGAGAGAGAGAGACCAAGAGAGAGACAGAGAAAGACAGAGAGAGAGAGGGAAAGACAGATAGAGAGACAGAGAGAGAGTGAGAGAGAGACAGAGACAGAGAGAGAGAGATTGATAGGAGAGAGGGAAAGATGGCGATAAAGACACGGAGAGATATATATAGAGAGAGAGAAAGAGCGAGAGGGACAGAGAGGAAAAGATGGAGAAAAAACCAGAGAGAGTGAAACAGAGAGAGAGAGAGAGATACAGAGACAGAGAGACAGACAGAGAGAGAGAGACAGAGAGGGAGATAGGCAGAGAGACAGAGAAACATATGGAGAGAGAGAGAGAGAGAGACAGAGAGCGAGAGAGAGGGAGATAGGCAGACAGACAGAGAAACATATGGAGAGAGACAGAGAGAGAGAGACAGAGAGCGAGAGAGAGAGAAAGAGAGAGGGAGATAGGCAGACAGAAAGAGATGTGTAGAGAGAGAGAGAGAGAGCAGGCAAGAGAGAGAGAGACAGAGTTTGAGAGACAGAGAGAGAGAGACAGACAGCGTAAGAGAGAGAGATACAGAGTGAGAGAGACAGAGAGAGAGAGAGACAGAGACATAGCGAGAGATTGATAGAGAGAGAGTGAAGGACAAGTTAAAGACAGGAGAGATAGGATCGACAGAGAGAGAGCGCAAGAGAGACAGGAATAGAGAGAGAGAGGGAGAAACAGAGAGAGAGAGAGACAGAAAGAGAGGGTGACGGAGAGAGAGAGAGAGAGACAGATAGAGAGAGACAAAGAGAGAGACACAGAGAGAAAATGTCAGAGAGAGACAGGGATTGATAGAGAGAGAGATATTGACAGAGAGAGAGATTGATAGAGAGAGATTGATAGAGAGAGAGGGAAAGACAGAGATAAAGTCAGGGAGAGATACAGAGATAGCGAGAGACAGAGAGAGAGAGAGAGACAGAAAGAGAGGGTGACAGAGAGAGAGAGAGAGAATGACAGAGAAACAGGGATTGATAGAGAGAGAGAGATTGATAGAGAGAGAGATAGATAGTGAGAGATTGATAGAGAGAGAGGGAAAGACAGAGATAAAGTCAGGGAGAGATACAGAGATAGCGAGAGACAGAGAGAGAGAGAGAGAAAGAGAGAGGGAGACAGCCAGACAAACAGAGAGACGGAGAGAGAGGAGAGAGAGAGAGAGAGGGAGAGAGAGCCAGAGACAGAGAGAAAGACAGAGAGAGAGAGCGAAAGACACAGAGAGAGAGAGCGAAAGAAAGAGAGACAGATAGACAGAGAGAGAGAGAGATAGAGACAGACAGAGAGAGAGAGAGAGACAGAGCGAGAGAGAGAGAAAGAAAGAGAGAGGGAGACAGGCAGACAGACAGAGAGACGGAGAGAGAGGAGAGAGAGAGAGACAGAGAGAGAGTGAGACAGAGAGATAGAGAGAGAGCGAGAGAAAGAGACAGAAATAGAGAAAGAGAGAGAGAGAGAAACACAGAGAGAGTGAGAGAGAGGGACAGAGAAAGAGAAAGAGAGACAGAGAGAGAGAGAGACAAAGAGAGAGAATGACAGAGAGAGACAGAGATTGATAGAGAGAGAGAGATTGATAGAGAGAGAGAAAGATAGAGATAAAGACAGGGAGATATACAGAGAAATAGAGGGAGAGACAGAGTAAGAGGGAGAGAGAGAGAGACAGAAAAACTGAGAGGGAAAGATAGAGAGAAACAGAGACCATGGGAGAGAGAGAGAGATGGGCGGAAAGACAGAGAGAGACAGAGAGAGAGAGAGAGAGAGAGACAGAGCGAGACAGAGAGAGAGAGCGAGTTAGAGGGGAAGAGAGACAGAGAGAGAGAGAGACAGAGAGACAGAGAGAGAGAGGGAGATAGGCAGACAGACAGAGAAACATATGGAGAGAGACAGAGAGAGAGAGACAGAGAGAGAGACGGAGAGAGAGACAGAGATAGGCAGACTGACAGAGCGAGTGAGAGAGACAGAATTATAGAGAGATACAGAGAGAGGGAGAGATGGAGAGAAAGACAGAGAGAGAGACAGAGAGAGAGGGAAAGACAGATAGAGATAGAGAGAGAGAGTCAGAGAGAGGGAAACAGAGAGAGAGAGAAACAGAGAGAGACAGAAACAGAGAGAGACAGAGAGAGAGACAGAGAGATCGGCAGACAGATAGAGAGAGAGACAGAGATAGGCAGGCAGACAGAGAGAGAGACAGAGTGATAGAATTATGGAGAGATACAGAGAGAGAGCGAGACAGAGGGAGAGGGAGAGATGGAGCAATATAGAGAGAAACTCAGAGAGAGAAGGTGAGAGAGCGCGAGAGAGAGACAGAGAAAAATACAGAGCGAGAGAGAGACAGAGACATAGAGAGACAGAGCGAGAGAGAGACATAGAGAGAGAGAGACAGAGAGACAGAGAGAGAGAGCGACAGAGAGAGAGAGACAGAGAGAGAGAAAGAGAGAGAGACAGACAGATAGAAAGACAGAGAGAAAGAGAGAGATGGAAAGAGACAGGAGAGTGGGAGAGAGGGATAGAGAGAGATAGGGAGAGAGAGACAGAGAGGGAGTGAGACAGAGAGAGAGAGAAGGAGAGAGACAGAGCGAGAGAGAGAGACAGAGAGAGAAGGAGAAAGACAGAGCGACAGAGAGAGAGACAGAGAGAACAAGTCAGAGAGAGAGACAGAGTGAGAGAACGAGGCAGAGAGAGAGACAGAGAGAGTGAGTGTGACTGAGAGACAGAGAGAGACAGAGAGTGTCAGAGAGAGGTAGAGTGAAACAGACAGAGAGAAAGGGGGATAGAGAGAGATAGGGAGAGAGGGACAGAGAGAGAGAGAGACGACAGAAAGAGAGACAGATAGATAGAGAGAGAGAGTGAGAGAGACAGTGAGAGAGAGATAGAGAGAGAGACAGAGCGAGAGAGAGAAAGATGGAAAGAGACAGGAGAGAGACAGAGAGAAAAACTCAGAGACACAGAGAGAGCGAGAGACAGACAGAGAGAGACAGAGAGAGAGAGCGAGAAACAGATAAAGAGAGAGAGAGAGAGAGAGACAGAGAGATAGAGACAGAGAGAGACAGACAGAGAGAGAGAAAACGAGTGAGTGAGAGAGACAGAGAGACAGAGAGAGAGAGCAAGAAACGGAGAAAGAGAGAGAGAGAGACAGAGAGACAGAGAGTTAGAGACAGAGAGAGATGGACAGAGAGTGAGAAAATGAGAGAGTGAGAGAGATAGAGAGAGAGAGATAGAGACAGAGAGTTATATATATATATATAGAGAGAGGGAGACAGAGAGAGAGAGTGATGGAAAAATGCAGGAGAGAGAGACAGGGAGAGAAAGAGAGGGATAGAGAGAGAGGGGGATAGAGAGAGAGAGGGATAGGGAGAAAGAGGGAGAGAGATAGAAAGAGAGAGAGAAACACAGGGAAAGAGAGAGAGAGAGAGAGAGACAGAGAGATAGAGACAGAGAGAGACAGACAGAGAGAGAGAAAACGAGTGAGTGAGAGAGACAGAGAGACAGAGAGAGAGAGCAAGAAACGGAGAAAGAGAGAGAGAGAGACAGAGAGACAGAGAGTTAGAGACAGAGAGAGATGGACAGAGAGTGAGAAAATGAGAGAGTGAGAGAGATAGAGAGAGAGAGATAGAGACAGAGAGTTATATATATATATATAGAGAGAGGGAGACAGAGAGAGAGAGTGATGGAAAAATGCAGGAGAGAGAGACAGAGAGAGAAAGAGAGGGATAGAGAGAGAGGGGGATAGAGAGAGAGAGGGATAGGGAGAAAGAGGGAGAGAGATAGAAAGAGAGAGAGAAACACAGGGAAAGAGAGAGAGAGAGAGAGAGACAGAGAGATAGAGATTGTAGGACAGAGAGAGAGAGAGGCACAGAGAGACAGAGGGAGATAGGTAGAAGGACAGAGAGAGGGAGAGAGAGAGAGCGAGAGGAACAGAGAGAGGGACAGAGAGAGAGAAAGAGCGAGAAAGAGAGATACAGAGTGAGAGAGAGAGACAGAGAGAGAGAGTGAGTGTCACAAATAGGGCGAGACAGAGAGAGGGACAGAGTGAAAGAGAGGAACAGAGAGAGTGAGAGAGACAGAGAGAGAGACAGTGAGAGAGAGCGAGAGGGAGAGAGAGAGAGTGTGTGTGTGTGTCTCTCTCTCTCTGTCTGTCTCACTTTCTGTATCGATTCTGGGATTGATACAGGACTATGGGGAGAGAGCGGGGCAGTGGGATTAGTTTGGGGATTGATACTGGACTATGGGGAGAGAGCGGGGCAGTGGGATTAGTTTGGGGATTGATACTGGACTATGGGGAGAGAGCGGGGCAGTGGGATTAGTTTCGGGATTGATAGACATACAGAGAGAGACAGAGAGGGAGAGAGAGAGAGAGACAGATAGAGTCAGAGAGAAAGAGACAGCGAGACAGAGAGGGTCAGAGAGAGAGAGCGAGACACACACACAGAGTGAGAGACAGAAAGGGAGAGAGAGAGAGAGAGACAGAGAGAGTCAGAGAGAGAAAGAAAGACAGAGCGAGAGAGAGAGAGAGAGAGAGACAGAGAGAGTGAGTGTGACAGAGAGAGAGAGAGAGGCAGAGAGTGTCAGAGAGAGGGGGAGAGAGACAGACAGACAGAGAGAGAGGGATAGAGAGAGATATGGAGAGTGAGAGAGAGAGAGAGAGACAGAAATAGTGAGAGAGACAGAGAGAGAGAGCGGGGAACAGAGGGAGGGACAGAGAGAGAGAGACAGTGAGAGAGAAAGAGAGACCGAGAGAGAGAAAGAGATGGAAAGAGACAGGAGAGAGATACAGAGAGACAGAGAGAAACACAGAGACAGAGAGAGAGAGAGACTGAGAGACAGAGAGAGAGAGATAGGGAGTGAATGAGACAGAGAGAGAGAGAGACAGACAGAGAGAAAGACAGAGAGAGATAGAGAGACAGAGAGAGAGAGAGCGTGGGGGGGACAGAGAGAAAGAAAGAGAGAGCAAGAGATGGAAAGAAACAGGAGAGAGAGAGAGGGAGACAGAGAGCGAGAGTGATAGAGAGAGAGAGGGATAGGAAGAGAGACGGATGTTGAGAGAGGGGGAGAGACAGAGAAAGAGAGGGAGAAACACAGAGAGAGGGAGAGAGACAGAGAGAGAGAGAGGGAGAAACAGAGAGAGAGAGACAGATAGAGAGACAGAGATAGAGGGAGAGAGAAAATGAGCGAGAGACAGAGAGATAGAAACAGATAGAGAGAGAGAGAGACAGAGCGAGGCTGTCAGAGAGAGAGAGACAGAGAGAGAGAAAGAGAGAGGGAGATAGAATGAGAGAGAGATGGAAAGAGACAGGAGAGAGAGAGGGAGAGAGACAGAGAGAGAAACACAGAGAGAGGGACAGAGAGAGGGAGAGAGAGAGAGTGACAGAGACAGAGAAAGAGAGAGAGACAGACAGATAGAGAGACAGAGAGAGATGGAAAGAGACAGGAGAGTGGGAGAGAGGGATAGAGAGAGATAGGAAGAGAGAGACAGAGAGGGAATGAGACAGAGAGAGAGAGAAGGAGAGAGACAGATCGAGAGAGAGAGACAGAGAGAGAAGGAGAAAGACAGAGCGAGAGAGAGAGACAGAGAGAACAAGTCAGAGAGAGAGACAGAGCGAGAGAACGAGGCAGAGAGAGAGACAGAGAGAGTGAGTGTGACTGAGAGACAGAGAGAGACAGAGAGTGTCAGAGAGGTAGAGTGAAACAGACAGAGAGAAAGGGGGATTGAGAGAGATAGGGAGAGAGGGACAGAGAGAGAGAGATGACAGAAAGAGAGACAGATAGATAGAGAGAGAGAGTGAGAGAGACAGTGAGAGAGAGAGATAGAGAGAGAGACAGAGAGACAGAGCGAGAGAGAGAAAGATGGAAGGAGGCAGGAGAGAGACAGAGGGAGAAACTCAGAGACACAGAGAGAGGGAGAGACAGAGAGAGAGATACAGAGAGAGACAGACAGAGAGAGAGAAAATGAGTGAGTGAGAGAGACAGAGAGACAGAGAGAGAGAGCAAGAAACGGAGAAAGAGAGAGAGAGAGAGAGACAAAGAGACAGAGAGCTAGAGACAGAGAGAGATAGACAGAGAGTGAGAAAATGAGAGAGTGAGAGAGATATAGAGAGAGAGAGATAGAGACAGAGAGTTATATATATATATATATAGAGAGAGGGAGACAGAGAGAGGGACAGAGAGAGAGAGAGATGGAAAAATGCAGGAGAGAGAGACAGAGAGAGAAAGAGAGAGATAGAGAGAGAGGGGGATAGAGAGAGAGAGGGATAGGGAGAAAGAGGGAGAGAGACAGAAAGAAAGAGAGAAACACAGGGAAAGAGAGAGAGAGAGAGAGAGAGACAGAGAGATAGAGATTGTAGGACAGAGAAAGGGAGGCACAGAGAGAGAGAGGGAGATAGGGAGAAGGACAGAGAGAGGGAAAGAGAGAGAGAGAGAGCGAGAGGAACAGAGAGAGGGACAGAGAGAGAGAAAGAGCGAGAAAGAGAGATACAGAGTGAGAGAGAGAGAGAGAGAGAGAGAGAGTGAGACAGAAATAGGGCGAGACAGAGAGAGGGACAGAGTGAAAGAGAGGAACAGAGAGAGGGAGAGTGAGAGAGACAGAGAGAGAGACAGTGAGAGAGAGCGAGAGGGAGAGAGAGTGTGTGTGTGTGTGTGTCTCTCTCTCTCTGTCTGTCTCACTTTCTGTATCGATTCTGGGATTGATACAGGACTATGGGGAGAGAGCGGGGCAGTGGGATTAGTTTGGGGATTGATACAGGACTATGGGGAGAGAGCGGGGCAGTGGGATTAGTTTGGGGATTGATACAGGGCTATGGGGAGAGAGCGGGACAGTGGGATTAGTTTGGGGATTGATACAGGACTATGGGGAGAGAGCGGGGCAGTGGGATTAGTTTGGGGATTGATACAGACTATGGGGAGAGAGCGGGGCATTGGGATTAGTTTCGGGTTTGATACAGGACTATGGGGAGAGAGCGGGGCAGTGGGATTAGTTTGGGGATTGATACAGGACTATGGGGAGAGAGCGGGGCAGTGGGATTAGTTTGGGGATTGATACAGGACTATGGGGAGAGAGCGGGGCAGTGGGATTAGTTTGGGGATTGATACAGGAGTATGAGGAGAGAGCGGGGCAGTGGGATTAGTTTGGGGATTGAGACAGGACTATGGGGAGAGAGCGGGGCAGTGGGATTAGTTTGGGGATTGATACAGGACTATGGGGAGAGAGCGGGACAGTGGGATTAGTTTGGGGATTGATATTGGACTATGGGGAGAGAGCGAGGCAGTGGGATTAGTTTGGAGATTGATACAGGTCTATGAGGAGAGAGCGGGGCAGTGGGATTAGTTTGGGGATTGATATAGGACTATGGGGAGAGAGCGGGGCAGTGGGATTAGTTTGGAGATTGATACAGGTCTATGAGGAGAGAGCGGGGCAGTGGGATTAGTTAAGGGATTGATACAGGACTATGGGGAGAGAGCGGGGCAGTGGGATTAGTTTGGGAATTGATACAGGACTATGGGGAGAGAGCGGGGCAGTGGGATTAGTTTGGGGATTGATACAGGACTATGGGGAGCGAGCGGGGCATTGGGATTAGTTTCGGGTTTGATACAGGACTATGGGGAGAGAGCGGGGCATTGGGATTAGTTTAGGGATTGATGCAGGGCTATGGGGAGAGAGCGGGGCAGTGGGATTAGTTTGGGGAATGATACAGGTCTATGGGGAGAGAGCGGGGCAGTGGGATTAGTTTCGGGATTGATACAGGGCTATGGGGAGAGAGCAGGGCAGTGGGATTAGTTGAGGGATTGATAGACATACATACAGAGAGAGACAGAGAGGGAGAGACACTTAGACAGGGAGAGAGAGACTGAGAGAGAGACAGAGAGGAAGAGAGAGAGAGAGACAGATAGAGTCAGAGAGAGAGAGACAGAGAGACAGAGAGGGTCAGAGAGAGCGAGACACACACAGAGAGTGAGAGACAGAAAGGGAGAGAGAGAGAGACAGAGAGAGTCAGAGAGAGAACGAAATACAGAGAGGGAGAGAGAGAGAGAGACAGAGAGAGTGAGTGTGACAGAGAGAGAGAGAGAGAGGCAGAGAGAGGGGGAGAGAGACAGACAGACAGAGAAAGAGGGATAGAGAGAGATAGGGAGAGTGAGAGAGAGAGAGAGACAGAAATAGTGAGAGAGACAGAGAGAGAGAGCGGGGAACAGAGGGAGGGACAGAGAGAGAGAGACAGTGAGAGAGAAAGAGAGACCGAGAGAGAGAAAGATATGAAAAGAGACAGGAGAGAGATACAGAGAGACAGAGAGAAACTCAGAGACACAGAGAGAGAGAGACAGAGAGAGAGAGAGGGAGTGAGAGAGAGGGATAGAGAGAGAGGGATAGAGAGAGAGACAGAGAGAGAGAGAGACAGAGAGACAGAGAGAGAGAGATAGGGAGTGAATGAGACAGAGAGAGAGAGAGACAGAGAGAGATAGAGAGTCAGAGAGAGAGACAGAGAGAGGGAGAGCGTGGGGGGGGACAGAGAGAAAAAAAGAGAGAGCAAGAGATGGAACGAAACAGAAGAGAGAGAGAGAGGAAGACAGAGAGCGAGAGTGATAGAGAGAGAGAGGGATAGGAAGAGAGACGGATGTTGAGAGAGGGGGAGAGACAGAGAAAGAGAGGGAGAAACACAGAGAGAGGGAGAGAGACAGAGAGAGAGAGAGGGAGAAACAGAGATAGAGAGACAGATAGAGACAGAGATAGAGAGAGAGAGAAAGAGAGCGAGAGACAGAGAGATAGAAACAGATAGAGAGAGAGAGAGAGACAGAGCGAGGCTGTCAGAGAGAGAGAGACAGAGAGAGAGAAAGAGAGAGGGAGATAGAATGAGAGAGAGATGGAAAGAGACAGGAGAGAGAGAGGGAGAGAGACAGAGAGAGAAACACAGAGAGAGGGACATTGAGAGGGAGAGAGAGAGAGTGACAGAGACAGAGAAAGAGAGAGAGACAGACACTTAGAAAGACAGAGAGAAAGAGAGAGATGGAAAGAGACAGGAGAGTGGGAGAGAGGGATAGAGAGAGATAGGAAGAGAGAGACAGAGAGGGAGTGAGACAGAGAGAGAGAGAAGGAGAGAGACAGAGCGAGAGAGAGAGACAGAGAGAGAAGGAGAAAGACAGAGCGAGAGAGAGAGAGACAGAGAGAACAAGTCAGAGAGAGAGACAGAGCGAGAGAACGAGGCAGAGAGAGAGACAGAGAGAGTGAGTGTGACTGAGAGACAGAGAGAGACAGAGAGTGTCAGAGAGAGGTCGAGTGAAACAGACAGAGAGAAAGGGGGATAGAGAGAGATAGGGAGAGAGGGACAGAGAGAGAGAGACGACAGAAAGAGAGACAGATAAATAGAGAGAGAGAGTGAGAGAGACAGTGAGAGAGAGATAGAGAGAGAGACAGAGCGAGAGAGAGAAAGATGGAAAGAGACAGGAGAGAGACTGAGAGAGAAACTCAGAGAGACAGAGAGAGAGAGCGAGAAACAGATAAAGAGAGAGAGAGAGAGAGAGAGACAGAGAGATAGAGACAGACAGAGAGAGAGAAAATGAGTAAGTGAGAGAGACAGAGAGACAGAGAGAGAGAGCAAGAAACGGAGAAAGAGAGAGAGAGAGACAGAGAGACAGAGAGTTAGAGACAGAGAGAGATAGACAGAGAGTGAGAAAATGAGAGAGTGAGAGAGATAGAGAGAGAGAGATAGAGACAGAGAGTTATATATATATATAGAGAGAGGGAGACAGAGAGAGGGACAGAGAGAGAGAGTGATGGAAAAATGCAGGAGAGAGAGACAGAGAGAGAAAGAGAAGGAAAGAGAGAGAGGGGGATAGAGAGAGAGAGGGATAGGGAGAAAGAGGGAGAGAGACAGAAAGAGAGAGAGAAACACAAGGAAAGAGAGAGAGAGAGAGAGAGACAGAGAGATAGAGATTGTAGGACAGAGAGAGAGAGAGGCACAGAGAGAGAGAGGGAGATAGGTAGAAGGTCAGAGAGAGGGAAAGAGAGAGGGAGAGAGAGAGAGAGAGAGCGAGAGGAATAGAGAGAGGGACAGAGAGAGAGAAAGAGCGAGAAAGAGAGATACAGAGTGAGAGAGAGAGACAGAGAGAGAGAGAGAGAGTCACAAATAGGGCGAGACTGAGAGAGGGACAGAGTGAAAGAGAGGAACAGAGAGAGTGAGAGAGACAGAGAGAGAGACAGTGAGAGAGAGCGAGAGGGAGAGAGAGAGAGTGTGTGTGTGTGTGTCTCTCTCTCTCTCTCTGTCTGTCTCACTTTCTGTATCGATTCTGGGATTGATACAGGAGTATGGGGAGAGAGCGGGGCAGTGGGATTAGTTTGGAGATTGAAACAGGACTATGGGGAGAGAGCGGGGCAGTGGGATTAG
Source organism: Pristiophorus japonicus (assembly GCF_044704955.1). Taxonomy (NCBI): domain Eukaryota; kingdom Metazoa; phylum Chordata; class Chondrichthyes; family Pristiophoridae; genus Pristiophorus; species Pristiophorus japonicus. The sequence continues at coordinate 28,757 of NW_027254556.1, read as the reverse complement.
TTTGGAGATTGATACAGGACTATGGGGAGAGAGCGGGGCAGTGGGATTAGTTTGGGGATTGATACAGGACTATGGGGAGAGAGCGGGGCAGTGGGATTAGTTTGGGATTGATACAGGACTATAGGGAGAGAGCGGGGCAGTGGGATTAGTTTGGAGATTGATACAGGACTATGGGGAGAGAGCGGGGCAGTGGGATTAGTTTGGAGATTGATACAGGACTATGGGGAGAGAGCGGGGCAGTGGGATTAGTTTGGAGATTGATACAGGACTATGGGGAGAGAGCGGGGCAGTGGGATTAGTTTGGGGATTGATACAGGACTATGGGGAGAGAGCGGGGCAGTGGGATTAGTTTGGGGATTGATACAGGACTATGGGGAGAGAGTGGGGCAGTGGGATTAGTTTGGGGATTGATACAGGACTATGGGGAGAGAGCGGGGCAGTGGGATTAGTTTGGAGATTGATACAGGACTATGGGGAGAGAGCGGGGCAGTGGGATTAGTTTGGGGATTGATACAGGAGTATGAGGAGAGAGCGGGGCAGTGGGATTAGTTTGGGGATTGAGACAGGACTATGGGGAGAGAGCGGGGCAGTGGGATTAGTTTGGGGATTGATACAGGACTATGGGGAGAGAGCGGGACAGTGGGATTAGTTTGGGGATTGATACAGGACTATGGGGAGAGAGCGGGGCAGTGGGATTAGTTTGGAGATTGATACAGGACTATGAGGAGAGAGCGGGGCAGTGGGATTAGTTAAGGGATTGATACAGGACTATGGGGAGAGAGCAGGGCAGTGGGATTAGTTTGGGGATTGATACAGGACTATGGGGAGAGAGCGGGGCAGTGGGATTAGTTTGGGAATTGATACAGGACTATGGGGAGAGAGCGGGGCAGTGGGATTAGTTTGGGGATTGATACAGGACGATGGGGAGAGAGCGGGGCAGTGGGATTAGTTTGGGGATTACTACAGGACTATGGGGAGAGAGCGGGGCAGTGGGATTAGTTTGGGGATTGATACAGGATGATGGGGAGAGAGCGGGACATTGGGATTAGTTTGGGGATTGATACAGGACTCTGGGGAGAGAGTGGGGCAGTGGGATTAGTTTGGGGATTGATACAGGACAATGGGGAGAGAGATTGGCAGTGCGATTAGTTTGGGGATTGATACAGGACTATGGGGAGCGAGCGGGGCATTGGGATTAGTTTCGGGTTTGATACAGGACTATGGGGAGAGAGCGGGACAGTGGGATTAGTTTGGGGATTGATACAGGACTATGGGGAGAGAGCGGGGCAGTGGGATTAGTTTGGAGATTGATACAGGACTATGAGGAGAGAGCGGGGCAGTGGGATTAGTTTGGAGATTGATACAGGACTATGGGGAGAGAGCGGGGCAGTGGGATTAGTTTCGGGATTGATACAGGGCTATGGGGAGAGAGCAGGGCAGTGGAATTAGTTGAGGGATTGATAGACATACATACAGAGAGAGACAGAGAGGGAGAGACACTTAGACAGGGAGAGAGAGACTGAGAGAGAGACAGAGAGGAAGAGAGAGAGAGAGACAGATAGAGTCAGAGACAGAGAGACAGAGAGACAGAGAGGGTCAGAGAGAGCGAGACACACACAGAGAGTGAGAGACAGAAAGGGAGAGAGAGAGAGAGAGAGAGAGGCAGAGAGAGTCAGAGAGAGAACGAAATACAGAGAGGGAGAGAGAGAGAGAGACAGAGAGAGTGAGTGTGACAGAGAGAGAGAGAGGCAGAGAGAGGGGGAGAGAGACAGACAGACAGAGAAAGAGGGATAGAGAGAGATAGGGAGAGTGAGAGAGAGAGAGAGACAGAAATAGTGAGAGAGACAGAGAGAGAGAGCGGGGAACAGAGGGAGGGTCAGAGAGAGAGAGACAGTGACAGAGAAAGAGAGACCGAGAGAGAGAAAGATATGAAAAGAGACAGGAGAGAGATACAGAGAGACAGAGAGAAACTCGGAGACACAGAGAGAGAGGGACAGAGAGAGAGAGAGGGAGTGAAAGAGAGGGCTAGAGAGAGAGGGATAGAGAGAGAGACAGAGAGAGAGAGAGACAGAGACAGAGAGAGAGAGATAGGGAGTGAATGAGACAGAGAGAGAGAGAGACAGAGAGAGAGAGGGACGGAGAAAAAGACAGAGAGATAGAGACTGAGAGACAGAGAGAGAGACAGAGAGAAAGAGAGAGATGGAAAGAGACAGGAGAGTGGGAGAGAGGGATAGAGAGAGATAGGAAGAGAGAGACAGAGAGGGAGTGAGACAGAGAGAGAGAGAAGGAGAGAGACAGAGCGAGAGAGAGAGACAGAGAGAGAAGGAGAAAGACAGAGCGAGAGAGAGAGAGACAGAGAGAACAAGTCAGAGAGAGAGACAGAGCGAGAGAACGAGGCAGAGAGAGAGACAGAGAGAGTGAGTGTGACTGAGAGACAGAGAGAGACAGAGAGTGTCAGAGAGAGGTCGAGTGAAACAGACAGAGAGAAAGGGGGATAGAGAGAGATAGGGAGAGAGGGACAGAGAGAGAGAGACGACAGAAAGAGAGACAGATAAATAGAGAGAGAGAGTGAGAGAGACAGTGAGAGAGAGATAGAGAGAGAGAGACAGAGCGAGAGAGAGAAAGATGGAAAGAGACAGGAGAGAGACTGAGAGAGAAACTCAGAGAGACAGAGAGAGAGAGCGAGAAACAGATAAAGAGAGAGAGAGAGAGAGAGAGACAGAGAGATAGAGACAGACAGAGAGAGAGAAAATGAGTGAGTGAGAGACAGAGAGACAGAGAGAGAGAGCAAGAAACGGGGAAAGAGAGAGAGAGAGACAGAGAGACAGAGAGTTAGAGACAGAGAGAGATAGACAGAGAGTGAGAAAATGAGAGAGTGAGAGAGATAGAGAGAGAGAGATAGAGACAGAGAGTTATATATATATATAGAGAGAGGGAGACAGAGAGAGGGACAGAGAGAGAGAGTGATGGAAAAATGCAGGAGAGAGAGACAGAGAGAGAAAGAGAAGGAAAGAGAGCGAGGGGGATAGAGAGAGAGAGGGATAGGGAGAAAGAGGGAGAGAGACAGAAAGAGAGAGAGAAACACAAGGAAAGAGAGAGAGAGAGAGAGAGAGAGACAGAGAGATAGAGATTGTAGGACAGAGAGAGAGAGAGGCACAGAGAGAGAGAGGGAGATAGGTAGAAGGACAGAGAGAGGGAAAGAGAGAGGGAGAGAGAGAGAGAGAGAGCGAGAGGAATAGAGAGAGGGACAGAGAGAGAGAAAGAGCGAGAAAGAGAGATACAGAGTGAGAGAGAGAGAGACAGAGAGAGAGTCACAAATAGGGCGAGACAGAGAGAGGGACAGAGTGAAAGAGAGGAACAGAGAGAGTGAGAGAGACAGAGAGAGAGACAGTGAGAGAGAGCGAGAGGGAGAGAGAGAGAGTGTGTGTGTGTGTGTCTCTCTCTCTCTCTCTGTCTGTCTCACTTTCTGTATCGATTCTGGGATTGATACAGGGCTATGGGGAGAGAGCGGGGCAGTGGGATTAGTTTGGGATTGATACAGGACTATGGGGAGAGAGCGGGGCAGTGGGATTAGTTTGGAGATTGATACAGGACTATGGGGAGAGAGCGGGGCAGTGGGATTAGTTTGGAGATTGATACAGGACTATGGGGAGAGAGCGGGGCAGTGGGATTAGTTTGGAGATTGATACAGGACTATGGGGAGAGAGCGGGGCAGTGGGATTAGTTTTGGGATTGATACAGGACTATGGGGAGAGAGCGGGGCAGTGGGATTAGTTTTGGGATTGATACAGGACTATGGGGAGAGAGCGGGGCAGTGGGACTAGTTTGGGGATTGATACAGGACTATGGGGAGAGAGCGGGGCAGTGGGATTAGTTTGGGGATTGATACAGGACTATGGGGAGAGAGCGGGGCAGTGGGATTAGTTTGGTGATTGATACAGGGCTATGGGGAGAGAGCGGGGCAGTGGGATTAGTTTGGGGATTGATACAGGACTATGGGGAGAGAGCGGGGCAGTGGGATTAGTTTGGGGATTGATACAGGACTATGGGGAGAGAGCGGGGCAGTGGGATTAGTTTGGGGATTGATACAGGACTGTGGGGAGAGAGCGGGCAGTGGGATTAGTTTGGTGATTGATACAGGGCTATGGGGAGAGAGCGGGGCAGTGGGATTAGTTTGGGGATTGATACAGGACTATGGGGAGAGAGCGGGGCAGTGGGATTAGTTTGGGGATTGATACAGGACTATGGGGAGAGAGCGGGTCAGTGGGATTAGTTTCAGGATTGATAGACATACAGAGAGAGACAGAGAGGGAGAGACACTTAGACAGGGAGAGAGAGACTGAGAGAGAGACAGAGAGGAAGAGAGAGAGAGAGACAGATAGAGTCAGAGAGAGAGAGACAGAGAGACAGAGAGGGTCAGAGAGAGAGAGCGAGACACATACACAGAGTGAGAGACAGAAAGGGAGAGAGAGAGAGAGACAGAGAGAGTCAGAGAGAGAAAGAAAGACAGAGAGAGAGAGAGAGAGAGTGACAGAGAGAGTGAGTGTGACAGAGAGAGAGAGAGGCAGAGAGTGTCAGAGAGAGGGGGAGAGAGACAGACAGACAGAGAGAGAGGGATAGAGAGAGATAGGGAGAGTGAGAGAGAGAGAGAGACAGAAATAGTGAGAGAGACAGAGAGAGAGAGCGGGGAACAGAGGGAAGGACAGAGAGAGAGAGACAGTGAGAGAGAAAGAGAGACCGAGAGAGAGAAAGAGATGGAAAGAGACAGGAGAGAGATACAGAGAGACAGAGAGAAACTCAGAGACACAGAGAGAGAGAGACAGAGAGAGAGAGAGGGAGTGAGAGAGAGGGATAGAGAGAGAGGGATAGAGAGAGAGACAGAGAGAGAGAGAGACAGAGAGACAGAGAGAGAGAGAGACAGACAGAGAGAAAGACAGAGAGAGATAGAGAGAAAGAAAGAGAGAGCAAGAGATGGAAAGAAACAGGAGAGAGAGAGAGGGAGACAGAGAGCGAGAGTGATAGAGAGAGAGAGGGATAGGAAGAGAGACGGATGTTGAGAGAGGGGGAGAGACAGAGAAAGAGAGGGAGAAACACAGAGAGAGGGAGAGAGACAGAGAGAGAGAGAGGGAGAAACAGAGAGCGAGAGACAGATAGAGAGACAGAGATAGAGGGAGAGAGAAAGAGAGCGAGAGACAGAGAGAGAGAAAGAGAGAGGGAGATAGAATGAGAGAGAGATGGAAAGAGACGAGAGAGAGGGAGAGAGACAGAGAGAGAAACACAGAGAGAGGGACAGAGAGAGGGAGAGAGAGAGAGTGACAGAGACAGAGAAAGAGAGAGAGACAGACAGATAGAGAGACAGAGAGAGATGGAAAGAGACAGGAGAGTGGGAGAGAGGGATAGAGAGAGATAGGAAGAGAGAGACAGAGAGGGAATGAGACAGAGAGAGAGAGAAGGAGAGAGACAGAGCGAGAGAGAGACGGAGAGAGAAGGAGAAAGACAGAGCGAGAGAGAGAGACAGAGAGAACAAGTCAGAGAGAGAGACAGAGCGAGAGAACGAGGCAGAGAGAGAGACAGAGAGAGTGAGTGTGACTGAGAGACAGAGAGAGACAGAGAGTGTCAGAGAGAGGTAGAGAAACAGACAGAGAGAAAGGGGGATAGAGAGAGATAGGGAGAGAGGGACAGAGAGAGAGAGACGACAGAAAGAGAGACAGGTAGATAGAGAGAGAGAGTGAGAGAGACAGTGAGAGAGTGAGATAGAGAGAGAGAGACAGAGAGACAGAGCGAGAGAGAGAAAGATGGAAAGAGACAGGAGAGAGACAGAGAGAGAAACTCAGAGACACAGAGAGAGAGAGAGAGGCAGAGAGAGAGAGAGAGAGCGAGAAACAGATAAAGAGAGAGAGAAAGAGAGAGACAGAGAGAGAGAGACAGAGAGAGACAGACAGAGAGAGAGAAAATGAGTGAGTGAGAGAGACAGAGAGACAGAGAGAGAGAGCAAGAAACGGAGAAAGAGAGAGAGAGAGACAGAGAGTTAGAGACAGAGAGAGATAGACAGAGAGTGAGAAAATGATAGAGAGAGAGAGATAGAGACAGAGAGTTATATATATATATATATATATATATATAGAGAGAGGGAGACAGAGTGATGGAAAAATGCAGGAGAGAGAGACGGAGAGAGAAAGAGAGGGATAGAGAGAGAGGGGGTTAGAGAGAGAGAGGGATAGAGAGAAAGAGGGAGAGAGACAGAAAGAGAGAGAGAAACACAGGGAAAGAGAGAGAGAGAGAGAGAGACAGAGAGATAGAGATTGTAGGACAGAGAGAGAGAGGCACAGAGAGAGAGAGGGAGATAGGGAGAAGGACAGAGAGAGGGAAAGAGAGAGGGAGAGAGAGAGAGAGAGCGAGAGGAACAGAGAGAGGGACAGAAAGAGAGAAAGAGCGAGAAAGAGAGATACAGAGTGAGAGAGAGAGACAGAGAGAGAGAGAGAGAGAGACAGAAATAGGGCGAGACAGAGAGAGGGACAGAAAGAGAGAAAGAACGAGAAAGAGAGATACAGAGTGAAAGAAAGGAACAGAGAGAATGAGAGAGACAGAGAGATAGACAGTGAGAGAGAGCGAGAGGGAGAGAGAGAGTGTGTGTGTGTGTCTCTCTCTCTCTCTCTCTGTCTGTCTCACTTTCTGTATCGATTCTGGGATTGATAAAGGACTATGGGGAGAGAGCGGGGCAGTGGGATTAGTTTGGAGATTGATACAGGACTATGGGGAGTGAGCGGGGCAGTGGGATTAGTTTGGGGATTGATACAGGACTATGGGGAGAGATGGGGGCAGTGGGATTAGTTTGGGGATTGATACAGGACTATGGGGAGAGAGCGGGGCAGTGGGATTAGTTTGGGGATTGATACAGGACTATGGGGAGAGAGCGGGGCAGTGGGATTAGTTTGGGGATTGGTACAGGAGTATGGGGAGTGAGTGAGGCAGTGGGATTAGTTTGGGGATTGACACAGGACTATGGGGAGAGAGCGGGGCAGTGGGATTAGTTTGGGGATTGATACAGGACTATGGGGAGTGAGCGGGGCAGTGGGATTAGTTTGGGGATTGATACAGGACTGTGGGGAGAGAGCGGGACAGTGGGATTAGTTTGGGGATTGATACAGGACTATGGGGAGAGAGCGGGGCAGTGGGATTAGTTTGGGGATTGATACAGGACTATGGGGAGAGAGCGGGGCAGTGGGATTAGTTTGGGGATTGATACAGGGCTATGGGGAGAGAGCGGGGCAGTAGGATTAGTTTGGGGATTGATACAGGACTATGGGGAGAGAGCAGGGCAGTGGGATTAGTTTGGGGATTGATACAGGACTATGGGGAGAGAGCGGGGCAGTGGGATTAGTTTGGGTGAAATTGAGCACCCATTTTACATGAGATGCGTGGTGACCATTTTACACCAGGACACGTGTCTGGGTGATCTGTGATCAAACCTGGTTTACCTGCCTGGGCTCGGGGCTTTGTGTATTGGTCCCAGTCTCCGGGTCCTTCATGTGTTTGAAGAGTTTGAAGTCAGTCACACCTTGTTGAACCATTTCATTCTTTCAGGGCATTGATGGTAAACAGCTTCAATCCTGTGTATCTGTGAGGGGGCGACACAATCGTATTTACACCTTATTCAAACCAACAAAACGTCTCCATGTCCTGCCCTGTGAAGATATCACACCGTTCCACAAAGCAGCATTGTCTGAATCAGCCTTTGATCCCATATACTGCTCAATCTGAAACACTCACAGTTTTCAGATGGAGAAACGAGATTTAGCCCACACATTCCGACCCACAATTGGATGGTTAGCAAATCAAAAATGTCCCAGAAAAGTGATTTCTTGCTGTGGGTTTAAACAGTCAGGCTGCAATATGTCAGGGTACTTTTCAATCAAGGACACATCAGAATGGGAATGAGAGACAGGGAGAGAGAAAAAGAGAGGTGGACAGGGAGAAGCAGTGAGAGAATTTGGGATAGAGAGAGCGTGTTACAGAAAAGGGAAAGAAAGAGAGAGATCGGAAATGGACAGCAGCACAGACAGAGGAAAAAGTGAAAGAGAGATAGATGGATAGAAATTGGGAGCGAGGGATAGAGTGAGGGAGCAAGATGGAGAGAGGGAGAAAGAGAGACTGACAGAGAGCGAGAGAGAGAGAGGAACAGAGATACAGAGAGGGAGAGAGACAGGGTGACTGAAAGAGAGAGCGAGAGAGAGGAACAGAGATACAGAGAGGGAGAGAGACAGGGAGACTGAAAGAGAGAGCGAGAGAGAGAGGAACAGAGATACAGAGAGGGAGAGAGACAGGGACCCGGAAACAGAGAGCGAGAGAGAGAGAGAGGAACAGACAGAGAGAGAGACTGACAGAGAGAAAGCGAGAGGGACAGAGAGAGTTGGCCATTTAATCTCCCTCCACACTGTCCCATCAAACCTCCCTGGGCAGGTACAGGGGGTTAGATACAGAGTCCCGCTCTCTCGTTCAGTCTCCCTGTCTCTCTGTCAGTCTCACTCTCTGTCGGTTCCCCTCTCACTCTCGCTCGCTACACTGTCCCATCAAACACTCCCAGGGCAAGTACAGGGGGTTAGATACAGAGTAAAGCTCCCTCTACACTGTCCCATCAAACACTCCCAGGGCAGGTACAGGGGGTTAGAGACAGAGTAAAGCTCCCTCTGCACTGTCCCATCAAACACTCCCAGGGCAGGTACAGGGGGTTAGAGACAGAGTAAAGCTCCCTCTGCACTGTCCCATCAAACACTCCCAGGGCAGGTACAGAGGGTTAGATACAGAGTAAAGCTCCCTCTGCACTGTCCCATCAAACACTCCCAGGTCAGGTACAGGGGGTTAGATACAGAGTAAAGCTCCCTCTACACTGTCCCATTAAACCTCCCCGGGCAGGTACAGGGGGTTAGATACAGAGTAAAGCTCCCTCTACACTGTCCCATCAAACACTCCCAGGGCAGGTACAGCACAGGTTTAGATACAGAGTAAAGCTCCCTCTACACTGTCCCATCAAACACTCCCAGGGCAGGTACAGGGGGTTAGATACAGAGTAAAGCTCCCTCGACACTGTCCCATCAAACACTCCCAGGGCAGGTACGCAGAGCGAGACAGTGATAGGTAGACAGAGAGAGATCCAGAGAGAGAGACAGAGAGAGAGAGAGAGACAGAGAGAGAGAGAGAGACAGAGAGAGATCGAGAGACAGATATCGAGAAAGACAGAGACAGGCAGACAGACAGAGAGAGAGACAGAGTGACAAAATTATAGAGAGATACAGAGAGAGAGAGACAGAGAGAGAGGGAGAGATGGAACGAGATAGAGAGAGACTCAGAGAGAAGGTGAGAGAGAACACTCCCAGGGTAGGTACAGGGGGTTAGATACAGAGTAAAGCTCCCTCTACACTGTCCCATCAAACACTCCCAGGGCAGGTACAGGGGGTTAGATACAGAGTAAAGCTCCCTCTACACTGTCCCATCAAACACTCCCAGGGCAGGTACAGGGGGTTAGATACAGAGTAAAGCTCCCTCTACACTGTCCCATCAAACACTCCCAGGGCAGGTACAGGGGGTTAGATACAGAGTAAAGCTCCCTCTACACTGTCCCATCAAACACTCCCAGGGCAGGTACAGGGGGTTAGATACAGAGTAAAGCTCCCTCTACACTGTCCCATCAAACACTTTCAGGGCAGGTACAGAGGGTTAGATACAGAGTAAATCTCCCTCTACACTGTCCCATCAAACAATCCCAGGGCAGGTACAGGGGGTTAGATACAGAGTAAAGCTCCCTCTACACTGTCCCATCAAACACTCCCAGGGCAGGTACAGGGGGTTAGATACAGAGTAAAGCTCCCTCTGCACTGTCCCATCAAACACTCCCAGGGCAGGTACATCATGGGTTAGATACAGAGTAAAGCTCCCTCTACACTGTCCCATCAAACACTCCCAGGGCAGGTACAGGGGGTTAGATACAGAGTAAAGCTCCCTCTACACTGTCCATCAAACACTGCCAGGGCAGGTACAGGGGGTTAGATACAGAGTAAAGCTCCCTCTACACTGTCCCATCAAACACTCCCAGGGCAGGTACAGCACAGGGTTAGATACAGAGTAAAGCTCCCTCTACACTGTTCCATCAAACACTCCCAGGGCAGGTACAGGAGGTTTGATACAGAGTAAAGCTCCCTCTACACTGTCCCATCAAACACTCCCAGGGCAGGTACAGCACAGGGTTAGATACAGAGTAAAGCTCCCTCTACACTGTCCCATCAAACACTCCCAGGGCAGGTACAGGGGGTTAGATACAGAGTAAAGCTCCCTCTGCACTGTCCCATCAAACACTCCCAGGGCAGGTACAGGGGGTTAGATACAGAGCAAAGCTCCCTCTGCACTGTCCCATCAAACACTCCCAGGGCAGGTACAGGGGGTTAGATACAGAGTAAAGCCCCCTCTACACTGTCCCATCAAACACTCCCAGGGCAGGTACAGGGGGTTAGATACAGAGTAAAGCTCCCTCTACACTGTCCCATCAAACAATCCCAGGGCAGGTACAGCACGGGGTTAGATACAGAGTAAAGCTCCCTCTACACTGTCCCATCAAACACTCCCAGGGAAGGTACAGCACAGGGTGAGATACAGAGTAAAGCTCCCTCTACACTGTCCCATCAAACACTCCCAGGGCAGGTACAGGGGGTTAGATACAGAGCAAAGCTCCCTCTGCACTGTCCCATCAAACACTCCCAGGGCAGGTACAGGGGGTTAGATACAGAGTAAAGCTCCCTCGACACTGTCCCATCAAACACTCCCAGGGCAGGTACAGGGGGTTAGATACAGAGTAAAGCTCCCTCTACACTGTCCCATCAAACACTCCCAGGGCAGGTACAGCACAGGGTTAGATACAGAGTAAAGCTCCCTCTACACTGTTCCATCAAACACTCCCAGGGCAGGTACAGGAGGTTTGATACAGAGTAAAGCTCCCTCTACACTGTCCCATCAAACACTCCCAGGGCAGGTACAGCACAGGGTTAGATACAGAGTAAAGCTCCCTCTACACTGTCCCATCAAACACTCCCAGGGCAGGTACAGGGGGTTAGATACAGAGTAAAGCTCCCTCTGCACTGTCCCATCAAACACTCCCAGGGCAGGTACAGGGGGTTAGATACAGAGCAAAGCTCCCTCTGCACTGTCCCATCAAACACTCCCAGGGCAGGTACAGGGGGTTAGATACAGAGTAAAGCCCCCTCTACACTGTCCCATCAAACACTCCCAGGGCAGGTACAGGGGGTTAGATACAGAGTAAAGCTCCCTCTACACTGTCCCATCAAACAATCCCAGGGCAGGTACAGCACGGGGTTAGATACAGAGTAAAGCTCCCTCTACACTGTCCCATCAAACACTCCCAGGGAAGGTACAGCACAGGGTGAGATACAGAGTAAAGCTCCCTCTACACTGTCCCATCAAACACTCCCAGGGCAGGTACAGGGGGTTAGATACAGAGCAAAGCTCCCTCTGCACTGTCCCATCAAACACTCCCAGGGCAGGTACAGGGGGTTAGATACAGAGTAAAGCTCCCTCGACACTGTCCCATCAAACACTCCCAGGGCAGGTACAGGGGGTTAGATACAGAGTAAAGCTCCCTCTACACTGTCCCATCAAACACTTCCAGGGCAGGTACAGCACGGGGTTAGATACAGAGTAAAGCTCCCTCTACACTGTCCCATCAAACACTGCCAGGGCAGGTACAGGGGGTTAGATACAGAGTAAAGCTCCCTCTACACTGTCCCATCAAACACTCCCAGGGCAGGTACAGGGGGTTAGATCCAGAGTAAAGCTCGCTCTACACTGTCCCATCAAACACTCCCAGGGCAGGTACAGCACAGGGTTAGATACAGAGTAAAGCTCCCTCTACACTGTCCCATCAAACACTCCCAGGGCAGGTACAGGGGGTTAGATACAGAGTAAATCTCCCTCTACACTGTCCCATCAAACACTCCCAGGGCAGATACAGGGGGTTAGATACAGAGTAAAGCTCCCTCTACACTGTCCCATCAAACACTCCCAGGGCAGGTACAGGGGGTTAGATACAGAGCAAAGCTCCCTCTGCACTGTCCCATCAAACACTCCCAGGGCAGGTACAGGGGGTTAGATACAGAGTAAAGCCCCCTCTACACTGTCCCATCAAACACTCCCAGGGCAGGTACAGGGGGTTAGATACAGAGTAAAGCTCCCTCTACACTGTCCCATCAAACAATCCCAGGGCAGGTACAGCACGGGGTTAGATACAGAGTAAAGCTCCCTCTACACTGTCCCATCAAACACTCCCAGGGAAGGTACAGCACAGGGTGAGATACAGAGTAAAGCTCCCTCTACACTGTCCCATCAAACACTGCCAGGGCAGGTACAGGGGGTTAGATACAGAGTAAAGTTCCCTCTACACTGTCCCATCAAACACTCCCAGGGCAGGTACAGGGGGTTAGATACAGAGTAAAGCTCGCTCTACACTGTCCCATCAAACACTCCCAGGGCAGGTACAGCACAGGGTTAGATACAGAGTAAAGCTCCCTCTACACTGTCCCATCAAACACTCCCAGGGCAGGTACAGGGGGTTAGATACAGAGTAAATCTCCCTCTACACTGTCCCATCAAAGACTCCCAGGGCAGGTACACCTTTAAGCAGCTGACGTTAAATTAGAGAGTAGTCGGTCTCTGTAATCAATCTCGCAGTGTTAACATCAAATGGTGACCATTAACAAATGTAAAATGGATGACTGAAGATCGGTGTGTGCATTGTCACTGTGGTTCTGGGAGAGTTTCAGAGAGACAGAGAGAGAGAGAGGGAGAGATATACAGAGAGTGAGACAGACAGAGAGACAGAGAGACAGAGAGGGAGAGAGCGGGGCAGTGGGATTAGTTTGGAGATTGATACAGAACTATGGGGAGAGAGCGGGGCAGTGGGATTAGTTTGGGGATTGATACAGGACGATGGGGAGAGAGCGGGGCAGTGGGATTAGTTTGGAGATTGATACAGGACTATGGGGAGAGAGCGGGGCAGTGGGATTAGTTTGGGGATTGATACAGGACTATGGGGAGAGAGTGGGGCAGTGGGATTAGTTTGGGGATTGATACAGGACTATAGGGAGAGAGCGGGGCAGTGGGATTAGTTTGGGGATTGATACAGGACTATGGGGAGAGAGCGGGGCAGTGGGATTAGTTTGGGGATTGATACAGGACTATGGGGAGAGAGCGGGACAGTGGGATTAGTTTGGGGATTGATACAGGACTAGGGGGAGAGAGCGGGGCAGTGGGATTAGTTTGGAGATTGATAAAGGACTATGGGGAGAGAGCGGGGCAGTGGGATTAGTTTGGGGATTGATACAGGGCTATGGGGAGAGAGCGGGGCAGGGGGATTAGTTTGGGAATTGATACAGGGCTATGGGGAGAGAGCGGGGCAGTGGGATTAGTTTGGGGATTGATATTGCACTATGGGGAGAGAGCGGGGCAGTGGGATTAGTTTGGGGATTGATACAGGACTATGGAGAGAGCGGGGCAGTGGGATTAGTTTGGAGATTGATACAGGGCTATGGGGAGAGAGCGGGGCAGTGGGATTAGTTTGGGATTGATACAGGGCTATGAGGAGACAGCGGGGCAGTGGGATTAGTTTGGGGATTGATACAGGACTATGGGGAGAGAGCGGGGCAGTGGGTTTAGTTTGGGGATTGATACAGGACTATGGGGATAGAGCGGGGCAGTGGGATTAGTTTGGGGATTGATACAGGACTATGGGGAGAGAGTGGGGCAGTGGGATTAGTTTGGGGATTGATACAGGACTATGGGGAGAGAGCGGGGCAGTGGGATTAGTTTGGGGATTGATACAGGACTGTGGGGAGAGAGCGGGACAGTGGGATTAGTTTGGGGATTGATACAGGACTATGGGGAGAGAGCGGGGCAGTGGGATTAATTTGGGGATTGATACAGGACTGTGGGGAGAGAGCGGGGCAGTGGGATTAATTTGGGGATTGATACAGGACTATGGGGAGAGAGCGGGGCAGTGGGATTAGTTTGGAGATTGATACAGGACTATAGGGAGAGAGCGGGGCTGTGGGATTAGTTTGGGGATTGATACAGGACTATGGGGAGAGAGTGGGTCAGTGGGATTAGTTTGGGGATTGATACAGGACTATGGGGAGAGAGCGGGGCAGTGGGATTAATTTGGGGATTGATACAGGACTATGAGGAGAGAGCGGGGCAGTGGGATTAGTTTGCGATTGATACAGGACTATGGGGAGAGAGCGGGGCAGTGGGATTAATTTGGGGATTGATACAGGACTATGGGGAGAGAGCGGGGCAGTGGGATTAGTTTGCGATTGATACAGGACTATGGGGAGAGAGCGGGGCAGTGGGATTAGTTTGGGGATTGATACAGGACTATGGGGAGAGAGCGGGGCAGTGGGATTAGTTTGGGGATTGATACAGGACTATGGGGAGAGAGCGGGGCAGTGGGATTAGTTTGGGGATTGATACAGGACTATGGGCAGAGAGCGGGACAGTGGGATTAGTTTGGGGATTGATACAGGGCTATGGGGAGAGAGCGGGGCAGTGGGATTAGTTTGGGATTGATACAGGACTATGAGGAGAGAGCGGGACAGTGGGATTAGTTTGGGGATTGATACAGGACTATGGGGAGAGAGCGGGGCAGTGGGATTAGTTTGGAGATTGATACAGGACTATGGGGAGAGAGCGGGACAGTGGGATTAGTTTGGGGATTGATACAGGACTATGAGGAGAGAGCGGGGCAGTGGGATCAGTTTGGGGATAGATACAGGACTATAGGGAGAGAGCTGGACAGTGGGATTAGTTTGGGGATTGATACAGGGCTATGGGGAGAGAGCGGGGCAGTGGGATTAGTTTGGAGATTGATACAGGACTATGGGGAGAGAGCGGGGCAGTGGGACTAGTTTGGAGATTGATACAGGACTATGGGGAGAGAGCGGGGCAGTGGGATTAGTTTGGGGATTGATACAGGACTATGGGGAGAGAGCGGGGCAGTGGGATTAGTTTGGGGATTGATACAGGACTATGGGGAGAGAGCGGGGCAGTGGGATTAGTTTGGAGATTGATACAGGACTATGGGGAGAGAGCGGGGCAGTGGGACTAGTTTGGAGATTGATACAGGACTATGGGGAGAGAGCGGGGCAGTGGGATTAGTTTGGGGATTGATACAGGACTATGGGGAGAGAACGGGGCAGTGGGATTAGTTTGGGGATTGATACAGGACTATGGGGAGTGAGCGGGGCAGTGGGATTAGTTTGGGGATTGATACAGGACTATGGGGAGAGAGCGGGGCAGTGGGATTAGTTTGGGGATTGAAACAGGACTATAGGGAGAGAGCGGAACAGTGGGATTAGTTTCGAGATTGATACAAGGCTATGGGGAGACAGTGGGGCAGTGAGATTAGTTTGGAGATTGATACAGGACTATGGGGAGAGAGCGGGGCAGTGGGATTAGTTTGGGAGATTGATACAGGACTATGGGGAGAGAGCAGGGCAGTGGGATTAGTTTGGGGATTGATACAGGACTATGGAGAGAGAGCGGGGCAGTGGGATTAGTTTGGGGATTGGAACAGGACTATGGGGAGAGAGCGGGGCAGTGGGATTAGTTTGGGGATTGATACAGGACTATGGAGAGAGAGTGGGGCAGTGGGATTAGTTTGGGGATTGATACAGGACTATGGGGAGAAAATGGGGCAGTGGGATTACTTTGTGGATTGATACAGGACTATGGGGAGAGAGCGGGACAGTGGGATTAGTTTGGGGATTGATACAGGACTATGGGGAGAGAGCGGGGCAGTGGGATTAGTTTGGAGATTGATACAGGACTATGGGGAGAGAGCGGGACAGTGGGATTAGTTTGGGGATTGATACAGGACTATGGAGAGAGAGCGGGGCAGTGGGATTAGTTTGGGGATTGATACAGGACTATGGGGAGAGAGCGGGGCAGTGGGATTAGTTTGGAGATTGATACAGGACTATGGGGAGAGAGCGGGGCAGTGGGATTAGTTTGGGGATTCATACAGGACTATGGGGAGAGAGCAGGGCAGTGGGATTAGTTTGGAGATTGATACAGGGCTATGGGGAGAGAGCGGGGCAGTGGGATTAGTTTGGGGATTGATACGGGACTGTGGGGAGAGAGCGGGGCAGTGGGATTAGTTTGGAGATTGATACAGGGCTATGGGGAGAGAGCGGGGCAGTGGGATTAGTTTGGGGATTGATACAGGACTGTGGGGAGAGAGCGGGGCAGTGGGATTAGTTTGGGGATTGATACAGGACTATGGGGAGAGAGCGGGGCAGTGGGATTAGTTTGGGGATTGATACAGGGCTATGGGGAGAGAGTGGGGCAGTGGGATTAGTTTGGAGATTGATACAGGACTGTGGGGAGAGAGCGGGACAGTGGGATTAGTTTGTGTGAGATTGAGCAGCCATTTTACGAGATGCGTGGTGACCATTTTATACCAAGTCTCTTGTTTCAGAGTCCGAGAGACTGAGGGAGACAGGGAGAGACAGAGAGAGAGAGACAGAGAGAGAGAGACGGAGATAGAGAGGGAGAGAGAGAGAGAGACAGAGAGAGAGAGAGAGGAGAGAGAGAGAGAGATGGAGATAGAGATGGAGAGAGAGACAGAGACAGAGCGAGAGAGAGAGAGAGAGAGAGAGACAGGTCATGAGACCGAGAGAGATAGAGAGAAAGACAGATAAGAGAGAAAGTGAGAAACAGAGAGAGAGAAAGACAGAGAGAGAAAGAGACAGAGAGAGACAGAGAGAGAGACAGAACGTGAGAGCGTGAGAGAGAGACAGGGATTGAGAGGCAGAGAGATAGAGAGACAGAGAGAGAGCGAGAGAGAGAGATAGTGTGAGAGAGTGCGAAAGCGAGACAGAGATTGAGAGAGAGAGGGAGGAACAGAGAGAGAGAGAGGGAGGGAGAAAGAGGGAGGGATACAGTGTGAGAGAGAGAGCGAGACAGAGAGAGACGGAGAGAGATAGAGAGACGGAGAGAACAATAGAGAGAGAGCGGGAGAGAGAGAGGTAGAGAGAGAGGGAGAGAAACAGAGAGAGAGAGAAAGCGAGAGAGAGAGCGATGAAGCGATACAGAGTGGGAGAGAGGGAGAGAGACAGAATGGGAGAGATAGAGAGAGAGAGAGAGAGGGAGAGTGGGAGAGGGAGATAGAGGGAGTGAGACAGAGAGACAAACAGAGAGGTGCTCTCTCCAAATGTAATGAACTATAAGACCGCAGGTAACTAACTAACAAAACGGATCAGATAATGAGGGGCTCGACAAGGTGGATGCAGAGAGGATGTTCCCACTGATGGGGGAGACTAGAACTAGGGGGCATGGTCTTAGAATAAGGGGCCGCCCATTTAAAACTGAGATGAGGAGGAATTTCTTCTCTCGGAGGGTTGTAAATCTGTGGAACTCGCTGCCTCAGAGAGCTGTGGAAGCCGGGACATTGAATATATTTAAGACAGAGATAGACAGTTCCTTAACCGATAAGGGATAAGGGTTTATAGGGAGCGGGCAGGGAAGTGGAGCTGAGTCCATGATCGGATCAGCCATGATCGTATTAAATGGTGGAGCAGGCTCGAGGGGCCATATGGCCTACTCCTGCTCCTATTTCATATGTTCTTATCTCCGTATCTAACCCCGTGCTGTACCTGTCCTGGGAGTGTTTGATGGAACAGTGTAGAGGGAGATTATCTCTGTATCTAACCCCCTGTACCTGCCCTGGGAGTGTTTGATGGAACAGTGTAGAGGGAGATTATCTCTGTATCTAACCCCCTGTACCTGCCCTGGGAGTGTTTGATGGAACAGTGTAGAGGGAGATTATCTCTGTATCTAACCCCCTGTACCTGACCTGGGAGTGTTTGATGGGACAGTGCAGAGGGAGCTTTACTCTGTATCTAACCTCCTGTACCTGCCCTGGGAGTGTTTGCTGGGACAGTGTAGAGGGAGATTATCTCTGTATCTAACCCCCTGTACCTGCCCTGGGAGTGTTTGATGGACAGTGTAGAGGGAGCTTTACTCTGTATCTAACCCCCTGTACCTGTCCTGGGAGTGTTTGCTGGGACAGTGTAGAGGGAGATTATCTCTGTATCTAACCCCCTGTACCTGCCCTGGGAGTGTTTGATGGACAGTGTAGAGGGAGCTTTACTCTGTATCTAACCCCCTGTACCTGCCCTGGGAGTGTTTGATGGGACAGTGTAGAGGGAGCTTTACTCTGTATCTAACCCCCTGTACCTGCCCTGGGAGTGTTTGATGGGACAGTGTAGAGGGAGCTTTACTCTGTATCTAACCCCCTGTACCTGTCCTGGGAGTGTTTGCTGGGACAGTGCAGAGGGAGATTATCTCTGTATCTAACCCCCTGTACCTGCCCTGGAGAGTTTGATGGACAGTGTAGAGGGAGATTATCTCTGTATCTATCCCGTGCTGGAGGGACAGACGGTGAGACAGAGATTTATATATATTTAGAAATCTCTCTCTCTCTCACTGCCCCGCTCCCTCCCCATAGCCCAGTATCAATCCCAAACTCTCATTCTGTGATTGAAAGCTTTCTGTGATCTATTGATACCCTTTCCATTTTCTCTGATGCTGCCACTGCATTTCTTTGCCCCCTTTCCTCTCCTGTCGCACCCACTGACTTTGCACTGATCCGGTCCCCGCTTTAATTGGGCCTGTTCACAATTATCGGTGCACAACCATAATGTGCAGTGTTGGGGCGGCCTCGCTTTAAGGGCGCTTCCAGGTTGTCGCGGAAGCCGGGGGAGCCGGAGCGGAATGACGCAATGACGCTGGGTCGAGGCCGGAAGTAGGTGGGCAGGCAGCAGTGGCGATTGGTCGGCCCGGCTGTCCATCAGCCCCGGCCAGTGGGCGGGTTGCTGCCCCACGTGGGCGCGCTCACTATTGGCTGAGTGGGCTGTCCATCAGGCAGAGGGGCTGCTGCCATTGGCTGAGCCGCTGGAGGCGCTGTACAGCTCCCCCTATCGGGCCTGGCGGGGTATTGCAGCACTTCCCACACTTTGTGTTGGCTCTTCGACTGGAAGAGGCCTCACCAACCCAACAGAGAGAGAGAGAGAGAGAGAGACAGAGAGAGAGAGTGACAGGGAGAGAGAGGGATAGGAAGAGAGACGGATGGAGAGAGAGGGGGAGAGACAGAGAGAGAGAGAGGGAGAAACACAGAGAGAGAGAGAGAGGGAGAAACACAGAGAGAGAGAGAGATAGACAGATAGAGAGACAGAGATAGCGAGAGAGAGAAAGAGAGCGAGAGACAGAGAGATAGAAACGGATAGAGAGAGAGAGACAGAGAGAGAGAAAGAGAGCGAGAGGGAGATGGAGCGAGAGAGAGATGGAAAGAGACAGGAGAGAGAGAGGGAGACAGATAGAGACAGAGAGAGAAACACAGAGAGGGGGACAGAGAGAGGGAGAGGAATAGAGAGCGAAAGGGATACAGAGAGTGAGAGAGAGGGATAGAAAGAGAGACCGAGAGAGAGAGAGAGTGACAGAGACAGAGAAAGAGAGAGAGACAGACAGAGAGAAAGACAGAGAGAGAGAGAGGGATAGAGATAGGGAGAGAGAGAGACACAGGGAGAGAGAGAGAGAGAGCGATACAGAGTGAGAGAGAGAAAGAGACAGTTGGTGAGAGAGATAGAGAGAGAGAGATAGATGGGAACAGAGGGAGGGACAGAGAGAGAGAGACAGAGAGAGAGACAGAGAGCGAGAGAGAGAGGGAGAGAGCGAGAGAGAGAGAGACAGAGAGCGAGAGAGACAGAGAGCGAGGGAGAGAGATCCAGAGACAGAGAGAAAGACAGAGAGAGAGAGCGAAAGACACAGAGAGAGAGCGAAAGAAAGAGAGACTGATAGACAGAGAGAGAGAGAGAGAGAGAGAGAGCGAGAGAGAGACAGAGAGCGAGAGAGAGAGAAAGAGAGAGGGAGACAGAGAGAGAGTGAGACAGAGAGAGAGAGAGAGAGAGACAGAGAGAGAGAGAGACAGAAATAGAGAAAGAGAGAGAGAGAGAAACACAGAGAGAGTGAGAGAGAGGGACAGAAAGAGAGGGTAACACAGAGATAGAGAGAGACAGCGAGAGAGAGATAGAGAAAGAGAGACAGAGAGAGAGACAGAGAGAGAGAATGACAGAGAGAGACAGAGATTGATAGAGAGAGATTGATGGAGAGAGAGAGATTGATAGAGAGAGAGATTGATAGAGAGAGGGAAAGACAGAAATAAAGACAGGGAGATATACAGAGAAATAGAGGGAGAGACAGAGTAAGAGGGAGAGAGAGAGAGACAGAAAAACTGAGAGGGAAAGATAGAGAGAAACAGAGACCATGGGAGAGAGAGAGAGATGGGCGGAAAGACAGAGAGAGACAGAGAGAGAGAGAGAGAGAGACAGAGCGAGACAGAGAGAGAGAGCGAGTTAGAGGGGAAGAGAGACAGAGAGAGAGAGAGAGAGAGACAGAGAAATAGAGAGAGAGAGAGAAACAGAGACGAGAGAGAGAGAGGGAGAAAGACACAGAAAGACAGAGAGAGACAGAGATAGGCAGACAGACAGAGCGAGAGAGAGAGACGGAGAGAGAGAGAGACAGAGATTGTGGGAGAGAGAGATAGAGAGAGAGAGACTCAGAGAAAGAGGGTGAGAGAGACAGAGGCAGAGAGAGAGAGAGAAAGAGGCAGAGAGATAAAGGCAGAGAGAGACAAACAGAAAGAGAGAGCGACAGAGAGAGAGACAGAGGCAGAGAGAGAGATAGAGACAGAGATAGAGAGAGTGAGGGAAAGACGGAGATAAAGTCAGAGAGAGACACAGAGAGAGAGAAAGAATCAGAGCGAGAGGGGGAGAGAGAGACAGAGAGACAGAGAGAGGGGGAACGATAGAGAGAGAGAGAAACAGAGACTGAGAGAGAGAAAGATAGAGAGAGGGGCGGAAAGACACAGAAAGACAGAGAGAGACAGAGAGAGAGACAGAGCGAGACACAGAGAAACAGAGAGAGAGCGAGACAGAGGGGAAGACAGAGAAAGACAGAGAGATAGAGAGCGAGAGAGAGAGAGCGAGGGAAAGAGACAGAGAGAGCGAGAGAGAGAGAGAGAGCGAGAGAGCTAGAAACAGACAGAGAGAAATAGAGATATATAGAGAGGGAAAGAGATAGACAGAGAGAGAAAGAGATAGAGACAGAGAGTGAGAGAGCGAGAGAGAGAGGCAGAGAGAGAG
>NW_027254556.1:0-2500 GCF_044704955.1 Pristiophorus japonicus | reverse complement strand
GAGAGAGCGGGGCAGTGGGATTAGT
Source organism: Pristiophorus japonicus (assembly GCF_044704955.1). Taxonomy (NCBI): domain Eukaryota; kingdom Metazoa; phylum Chordata; class Chondrichthyes; family Pristiophoridae; genus Pristiophorus; species Pristiophorus japonicus. The sequence continues at coordinate 2,475 of NW_027254556.1, read as the reverse complement.
TTGGGGATTGATACAGGACTATGGGAAGAGAGCGGGGCAGTGGGATTAGTTTGCTATTGATACAGGACTATGGAGAGAGAGCGGGGCAGTGGGATTAGTTTGGGGATTGATACAGGACTATGAGGAGAGAGCGGGGCAGTGGGATTAGTTTGGGGATTGATACAGGACTATGGGGAGAGAGCGGGGCAGTGGGATTAGTTTGGGGATTGATACAGGACTATGGGGAGAGAGCGGGGCAGTGGGATTAGTTTGGGGATTGATACAGGACTATGGGGAGAGAGCGGGGCAGTGGGATTAGTTTGGGGATTGATACAGGACTATGAGGAGAGAGCAGGGCAGTGGAATTAGTTTGGGGATTGATACAGGACTATGGGGAGAGAGCGGGGCAGTGGGATTAGTTTGCGATTGATACAGGACTATGGGGAGAGAGCGGGGCAGTGGGATTAGTTTGCGATTGATACAGGACTATGGGGAGAGAGCGGGGCAGTGGGATTAGTTTGGGGATTGATACAGGACTATGGGGAGAGAGCGGGGCAGTGGGATTAGTTTGCGGATTGATACAGGACTATGGGGAGAGAGTGGGGCAGTGGGATTAGTTTGGGGATTGATACACGACTATGGGGAGAGAGCGGGGCAGTGGGATTAGTTTGGGGACTGATACAGGACTATGGGGAGAGAGCGGGGCAGTGGGATTAGTTTCGGGATTGAAACAGGGCTCTGGGGAGAGAGCAGGGCAGTGGGATTAGTTTAGGGATTGATAGACATACAGACAGAGAGAGACAGAGAGGGAGAGACACTTAGACAGGGAGAGAGAGACTGAGAAAGAGACAGAGAGGAAGAGAGAGAGAGTGACAGATAGAGTCAGAGAGAGAGAGACAGAGTGACAGAGAGGGTCAGAGAGAGAGAGCGAGACACACACAGAGAGTGAGAGACAGAAAGGGAGAGAGAGAGAGAGAGACAGAGAGAGTCAGAGAGAGAAAGAAAGACAGAGAGGGAGAGAGAGAGAGACAGAGAGATTGAATGTGACAGAGAGAGAGAGAGAGGCAGAGAGTGTCAGAGAGAGGGGGAGAGAGACAGACAGACAGACAGAGAGGGATAGAGAGAGATAGGGAGAGTGAGAGAGAGAGAGAGAGACAGAAATAGTGAGAGAGACAGAGAGAGAGAGCGGGGAACAGAGGGAGGGACAGAGAGAGAGAGACAGTGAGAGAGAAAGAGAGACCGAGTGAGAGAAAGAGATGAAAAGAGACAGGAGAGAGATACAGAGAGACAGAGTGAAACTCAGAGACACAGAGAGAGAGAGAGAGACAGAGAGAGAGAGAGGGAGTGAGAGAGAGGGATAGAGAGAGAGGGATAGAGAGAGAGACAGAGAGAGAGAGAGACAGAGAGACAGAGAGAGAGAGATAGGGAGTGGATGAGACAGAGAGAGAGAGAGACAGAGAGAGAGAGGGACGGAGAGAAAGACAGAGAGAGATAGAGAGACAGAGAGAGAGACAGAGAGAGAGAGAGCGTGAGGGGGACAGAGAATAAGAAAGAGAGAGCAAGAGATGGAAAGAAACAGGAGAGAGAGAGAGAGGGAGACAGAGAGAGAGAGAGAGAGAAAGTGAGAGGGAGAGAGACAGAGAGAGAGAGAGGGAGAAACAGAGAGAGAGAGACAGATAGAGAGACAGAGATAGAGAGAGAGAGAAAGAGAGCGAGAGACAGAGAGATAGAAACAGATAGAGAGAGAGAGAGACAGAGCGAGGCTGTCAGAGAGAGAGAGACAGAGAGAGAGAAAGAGAGAGGGAGATAGAATGAGAGAGAGATGGAAAGAGACAGGAGAGAGAGAGAGTGAGAGAGACAGAGAGAGAAACACAGAGAGAGGGAGAGAGAGAGAGTGACAGAGACAGAGAAAGAGAGAGAGACAGACAGATAGAGAGACAGAGAGAGATGGAAAGAGACAGGAGAGTGGGAGAGAGGGATAGAGAGAGATAGGAAGAGAGACAGAGAGGGAGTGAGACAGAGAGAGAGAGAGAGACAGAGAGAGAAGGAGAAAGACAGAGCGAGAGAGAGAGACAGAGAGAGAGACAGAGAGAGTGAGTGTGACTGAGAGGCAGAGCGAGACAGAGAGTGTCAGAGAGAAGTAGAGTGAAACAGACAGAGAGAAAGGGGGATAGAGAGAGATAGGGAGAGAGGGACAGAGAGAGAGAGACGACAGAAAGAGAGACAGATAGATAGAGAGAGAGAGTGAGAGAGAGAGATAGAGAGAGAGACAGAGCGAGAGAGAGAAAGATGGAAAGAGACAGGGGAGAGACAGAGAGAGAAACTCAGAGACACAGAGAGAGAGAGAGACAGAGAGAGAGAGACCAAGAGAGAGACAGAGAAAGACAGAGAGAGAGAGGGAAAGACAGATAGAGAGACAGAGAGAGAGTGAGAGAGAGACAGAGACAGAGAGAGAGAGATTGATAGGAGAGAGGGAAAGATGGCGATAAAGACACG